>NC_056733.1:251771022-251971022 GCF_019279795.1 Protopterus annectens | reverse complement strand
ATGCTTTTATGGCCTTACATCCTGCTTCTGCAGGGGCTGCTAGCATTCCCCCTTCTCTCTTGAGCCCTAGGCCTCAAACTTCAGATCCTACCATGAGGGAAGAGGAAGACCTTTCTGATTCTTCTTCTGAAGAATCTCTTTCTTACACCTCCCAGATCTCTTCTCCCTTGGGGTATGGTTCCCCAGAGGAAGAATCCATTGACCCTAACTCCCTCAGTTGAGGATTTGACCTGTGGGGAAACCATTTCAAGTGGGAATCCTCTGACTGAGGTACAAAAAAGATGCTACAACCTCATTCAGATGGATAAGCCAAGCCCATCTGCTGTTACTCCAATCCTGCCTGCCTTCCTGGATGTCTTCTCCTCAGCATCCTAAAACCCAGACTTTCAACCACTTGCCCCACGCAGACCTGACAGACTTTACAAAGTTCCTGACACTGCCATGTACCTCCTGAAGTGCCCACCTGCAGACCCTGGTACGATCTCCATCTCCACAGACAAGGCCTCCAAGTTCTTGCCCACTACCACCATACTTCCAGCTGACAAGACAGCAAGACCATGGAAAGGCTGGGTAAGAAAATTTACACCTCTGCTACCTTGTCCTTTAGGGCTGCTAATTACAAGATTCATGTGGCAAAATACGCCTGTCCCTCCTGGAAGAACCCTCCAAAGAATTGGCTGATACACTAGATCATGCTACCAAGGCATCACTGTCTTCTCTCCTGGCCTTAACCGCCCAGGTTACCAGGCACTCCATAAAGTGCAGTTATGATGCAGCTGAAGCCTCAGCTAGGTCAGCAACATCAGGTTCTGCCTTAAGAAGGTATTCCTGGCTTACGCCTACAGCCCCTCCTGAGGACTTTAGGGCAAGGCTCATGGATGCACCCTTGGACAATTCGGCCTTGTTTGGTGCAAAAGTCGTCAACCTCTTTGTCACTACCGCAAAAAGGAAAAGAAATGCAGGATTTGAAACACTTGCTTGTTTCTCCCATATCAAAGAAATTACCCGGCTAAAACCCAGTTCATAAGGAAGCACTCCATTTCCTTCCAGAACTAGAAAACCCATCAGGAAGCCCCCCCCCCCAGCTAGAGCTTCACCTTCCTCTATCCAGAGACTGCCCTTTTCAGATAGGGCAGGTAGCATCTGACTACCTGCCTACCTTGCCCCCTCCATCTCCTCCCTGTCTACCTCTGTCACTTCATCTCTCTCACTGCCTCCCTGTGTGGACTCGCATCACATCAGACAAATTGGTCCTGTCCATCCTCCAAAATGGTTACTTCATGATCTAGGTCCCCCCCCCCCCCCCGAGAGAAATGGCATCCCAAAGCCTCCAACACAACAGTTGCATCTCCTGCAGCCTGTGTTGCAAGGCCTGCTGGCCCAGGGCATCATCGAATCTGTGCCCTCAGACGCAAAAGGAAGAGGTTTCTACTCCAGGATTTTCCTGGTTCCCAGAAAAGACGGACCATGGAGACCAATTCTAGACCTCTCCTGTTTAAACCTTTTCTTAAAGGTCTCTACCTTCAGGATGCTGACCTTACCTTCTCTCTTCCCCCTCCTGCTCCACCAAGGGTTCATGGCAACCCTAGGTATAAAGGATGCATATCTACACATCCCCATAGAGCCCATATACAGGAAATACCTGAGGTTCGTGGTGGGCACTTCTCACTTTCAGTTCTCTGCCTTGCCCTTTGGGCTTTCCATTGTTCCCAGGGTTTTCACCAAATGCTTGGCTCTAGTGATTGCTTACTGCAGAACAAAGGGAATCCAAGTATTCCCTTACCTGGACGACCTACTAATCCATGCAGGCAGCAAGGAGACCCTCCTGCTATATACTTACAACTGGTAGTGTCCCTCTACAGTCCCTGGGATTCCAGATAAATTTCCCAAAATCCCAACTGGAATCTACACAAGACATTGTGTAGGTTCCAGGTGGGACCTACACAAGACATTGTCTTCCTGGGGTGCAGAGTTCACACAAACCTAATGACATCTTACCCTCCCTCCGAGGATGCAAACCCTGATAGAACATCTGCTTCTGATCCTTCAGTCTACAGAACTCATAGCAAGGCAGGTATACCTCAGGCTCCTGGGCTACATGGCAGCCACTATCCCCATGTTACCATTAGCAAGACTGCATATGAGAAAGTTACAATGGTATCTTCGGTCAGTCTGAACCCAACACTCCCATCCTCTCGAGTACAGGATTCCCCTCCTCCCATGCCTCAAAAAGGAAATCCAATGGTGGCTGGCGCAAGCGACCCACAATCCAGATCTACCCCTCCAACCATCTCTACCAACACCACTGTCCTGTGGTATCTCAACAAACAGGGAGGGACCAAGTCATGCTTACTTTTCAGACAGGCCCTTCTAGTATGGGAACTAGCCACCTCACAGGGAGTGGCCCTGCAGGCAGTCTACATCCCCTCTCTCCACAACTCCCAGGCAGACTATCTGAGCAGAACCATTACAAAGAACTACAAATGGATACTTCACAGGGCTGTCTTCCTGGATCTGGTCCATCGGTGGGGTACACCTCAAATAGACCTGTATGTCTCCTCCATCACCAGGCAACTTCCTGGCTTTTGCACCAGGATACGAGACCCGCAGGCACTGGCAACAGATGCCTTCTCAATCTCCTGGAAGGGGAAATATCTATATGCATTCCCCCACTTCCCACTCATTCAGAAGAAAATCCAGCAGGACAAACCAAAAGTCTTGTTGGTGACTCCCTACTGGCCAAGACAGCACTAGTTCCCCCTACTTCTACAATTGTCCAAGGGCAATCACAAGTTACCCCCCAGAGGTGACCTTCTCACACAGCACAAGGTATCCCAGATTCACCCACAGTGGCAGTTACTGCACCTCACCCTGTGGTTGATAGGATTCTGATCCCCTTCAGACACCTTTGCAACGAGGATGTGCTCAATGTCCTGCAGGACGTCAGGAAACCAAATACAAGAAAGTCCTACCTGGTGTCAAAAAAGACAGTTGGACCCAGTTGCAAGAGACACCCCTCTAGTCCTGTCTTACTTGTGTGAGCTGCTGCAGACAGGCTTGGCTTACTCTTCCATTAAAGCTCACTTGTCTGCAATTTCAGCATGCCTCCCTCTGGACCCCCTCTGGCATCCAGACTTCCAGCTAAGCTTTTCCTCAAAGATGTGCTTTACCTTTAAATCCCTTAGGAAACCTTCTCCCCCACCATGGGATCTCAACTGTGTTCTGGAAAAACTTAGGGTCCCTCCATCTGAGCCAGCAGTCAAAGCCTCCCTAAAACATTGTCCTTGGAAAGCTGTATTATTAGTAGCATTGACCTCAGCCAGAAGAGTATCAGAGCTACAAGCTCTTATGGCCATCCCCCCCGCCCTAGTTTTCCACAGTGGCAGGGTTACCCTTATAACTAACCCTTCCTTCATGCCCAAGGTGGTGAATGACCTGTCCCTCAATCAGGCCATACACCTACCTACCTACATTCTTCCCTAACCCACAGGGGTGCAGTGAGAGAGTACTTCAGTCCCTGGATGTTCACAGACAACTCTGGTATTAACTGCATAAAACCAAGTCTATCAGACAGGCTGAACAACTTTTCATCTCCTTTCATCCCAGGGCCCTGGGGAAGGCATTGACAAAACAGACCATCTCTGTCTGGATTTCCAAGGCCATTACCTTCTGCTACCAAGTACCATGGTAAATCCCTGCAAGGTACTGTTAAAGCACACTCCACCAGGGCTATGGCCTCTTCTGGAGCCTTTTTCAAGGATCTGGATACCTCTACCATTCTCGAAGCAGCTACTTGGTCATCAGTACACACCTTTACCAAGCATTACAGACTAGATCACATCTCTAGAGCTAGGGCAGGGTTTGCCAGGGCTATCCTTCACAGATTCCTGGAATCAGCCTCTAATCCACTCCCCATTTACAGTGAGCTGTGAAAGTCGCCTATAAGTGTAATAGAAGGGCATAGAAAAGTTTTGTAAAATTTTACCATAACCATAGCTGTCCTCTTCCATGTTGCAGTATTCCTCACCCCCATCCCCTCCTGTTAGGTTCCATTTCCCTTTCTGGGTGGCATAGGACGAGTACTGCCCTTCTAGGACTGGCTTCAACTGGGGCTTTCAGTTCTGAGGGCTGGTGTGTGCAGATGTCACTTTTATGGCCCACGTTCCTTGAGCCACATCAGACATCCCACGCACTATGTAGGAACTGAAAACTTTTGCATACTGACATGATGTGTGCGAAGCAAGAGGAGTAAACCCATATGTAGAATACTGCAACATGGAAGAGAAGGGCATCTGTGGTTATCTTAAGATTTTACACTTTCCTGTCGACCATCAAGAAGGAAAATCACTTCTCCATGGATTTCACTTATGTATTAGAGTAATTAATCTTGCCCCCTTCCCTTCCAAAATGATCGCTTCATTCCGTTTCAAGTGCTTATCCTGGAAAACACTGTTTATGGTGGTTACAACTTCAGCCAAGAGAATTACAGGCTTTCACATGCAAGGAACCTTTCCTAATCTTCAACAAAACAAGGTTGTCTGTCTGCACCAACCCATGCCTTGGGTTATCATGGGCATCTTGCTGTCTCATGCAGTCCTATCTCCCTGTGTTTTTCCCTAGAATGGAGAAATGAGTGCTGCACTCATTAAATGCACATGGATAACTGCGATTTTATTTCACAAAACTTAAGAAATCAGAGCAGCTGTTTTTGTGTATTTTTTGAAACAAGAAAGGGAGGCCAGTTAAGTAGACATTATCAATTTGGTTAGTACACTATCTGCTACGTCTGCTCTGCTTAAGGTAGGCCTGTGGAGGAGATTGTTACAGCAAGTTCTACCAAATCATTGCAGCCACCATAGCCTTCCTCAGGGCAGTTAGTTCCCAGTCCATGTTGATAGCAGTTACATTTGTCCTTAGCAAAACATAATTTTGCATACAGGGCCAGGAAAGATTTGCAATCCTGCAAGGTTTTCTGTCTTTATAGATCTTATTTGTACCAGCCACCCACTGAGTCTGTGCTCTCTGCTTCATACAGATGAGGACTGCAACAGCGAATGGTATGATGAGCAAAGAGCAGGTATGTTAGGAACTTAAAATTGTAGGTGGTCAAGTAAATTTCACTGTTGCTGTCTATATACGTACTCTCCATCCTGGTCATCCATGGGTTGGGGTGGGTCTTTCTGTTCTTCTCCCCCCTATTCTCCACCTTTTGTCTTGTATCACTGCTTGGCCCACTTCCTCTTTGATCTTGCTCAACACCCAGTGAGGTTGATTTGGAGCCTCTTGGGCAGATATGCTAGTCAGAGGTGATATACCCCTCTTTTTGAACTTTCATGGTTTGGCACCTAATGCAAGCTAGGGGCAAGAAAGATTTGAAGATCTTGTTGGCTAATGTTTCTGTTTGGCACCTAATGCAGCTAGGGCAAGAAAGATTTGAAGATCTTGTTGGCAAATGCTTCTGTTATACCTCTGAACCTTTACATCTGAGTGGGAGAGTTAGCCAAAGCCACTTGGGGAACATGCAACTCTGGGAGATGGGCCAACCTTCTGGCTACCTGCAGACATGATATCCCACAGGTGAGGATTACAGCAGTGAATGTACTTTCAACATCTTCAGTTATGGAAAGATGTCCTGACTGAAATCAGCGACTTCCAGCCAGAGAACCAAAGCTTAAACCTTCCCTAGAGCATACATCCAGCATATGACCTCAACTTGTAAAGAGAGGGGTGTATAGATGGACCTCTGAGCGTAAATCCTCAAACCCTCTCACCACCAGCCTGAACACAGGTCCTGCACCCATCAGTCTGACCTTTGTGTGGTCATGGGCAATACCTCTCAACTGTCCAGAATTTTGCAGACTGCCCATTTTTTGGCCTCAAAGTTGTGGTGTGTTGCTCCTGAAATTTGTGGATTTCTGGCAAATCACTGACTCTGGAAGTCACTAAATACTGACGCACATTTGAGTTTCAGACTGTATAACCTTCAGAAAATGCATCCTAGTATAAAACCTGATGTTCTTCATGTTTCACTGTTGCAGTCATTATATTTGGGTAATCCTGCTGGCAGGTTGCCCTCATTCGGCCTGAATTCCAAAGTCTTGGGTCCTGCATCGGCTGTCGTCGCCCCTTCCTTGACGTCAGGTCATCAGGGGTATAATAGAAGCAGCCAACGCCATTTTATTTAGTCTTTCTTGCCATGCAGTGCCCGAAGCAGAAGCAGTTCACAAGTGCCGGTCGGCTGACTCCTGAGATTTTCGAGTTCGAATTTCAGATCCGAAGTCTTCTATAAAGCTAAGTACTCCGTTGGGGAATCTTTTTTCTTGCTCCAGAACCGATGTCAGAAAAAGTTAATTGTATTTCATGTGGGAAGCAAATACCTTATAAAGACTTTCATTCCTACTGTATTCCTTGCCTAGGCCCTGATCATAATTTTCTGGGTTGTCTGTTTTGTGCTAGATTTAACCAACACACCATTAAGCGTCGGTATGATTATGCTTTAAACTACTTTGGACGCAGATTTAATTATCCAGAAATGTCGTAAGAAAGCCATCCGACTACCGGAGTTCACAAAAAAACGCAAAGAAAAAGACAACCGAGGCTCAAAACCGACGACAAAGCTTCTCCTAAGCCAGTCACCAGTTCGCTGGTACTCAGTGAGGCGCTTTCGCACCCCTGACGACCTCTACTTTAGAGTTGCAGGCCGCTACCGACTCCCATGTGGAGTCGGCCATGCCGCTGGAAACTCAAAGTATTGGAGCCTCTGACGCTAATCCTTCAGATGGGTCCGGAGCCACTGAGCAGGCACCGGCTTCTGAGGGTGTATTCAGACCCAAACACCTATACATTAAACCGACTTCAAAGGCAAAGACTAAAGCACCTTCAGAGACAAAGAAGCAAACTCAAGAGCCATGTGGACAGGCCTCCATGCCCAAAAAACAAATGCTCAAAATGGCCGAAGACTTGATTACCTTGATCAGGGGTTCCCATTTCCCTCCTGATGAGAGGCCTAGGCAAGAGACTGACTATGAATCTACAGATCAGGTTTCCATTTCTTCTGATCAGGAATATTCTTTTCCCCCCTATGAGGATTCTGATGGTGAGAATCCATACCTTCTGCTTCTCCTCCTGAGGATTATTCTTTTGGGGAAACCTTGCATACCATGAGGGAGCATGTCCACTGGGAGAGCCAAGATTTTTCAGAGTCTAAAAAGAGGCTCAGGGATTTCCTGTTACTACCTCCGCACAAGCCTCTAGCCATCTCTCCTGTTAAACTTTGTAGATGATGTGTTTTCGGAGTCAAGCCTTACCCCTGACTCCTTGCCTCCAGCTCCTGTTAAGCCTGACAGATATTACAGGGTTCCTGACTCACATAAATTCCTTTTTAAAAACCCTGCTGCAGACCCGGAAACTATTTCTCAGGATCCCAAGTGTGTTAAGGCTTCCACTGCAAAAAACCTTACCCCTTCTGATAGGGATTTTAGGGCACTGGATAGATGGGGAAAAAAGGTTTACACATCTGCTACCCTGGCTATAAGGGCCTTAAACTGTCAGTTTCATATGCTCAAATATCAGCAACATGTCATGGCATTGCTTAAACAGAAAATGTTAAATTCTGAATGTGCAGAAAACAAAATGCAGGATATATTGCATGCAGCTAAATAAGTTGGAAAGCATACTTTGCAATGTGGTTTTGATTCTTTAGAAGCCTCCTGCAGGGCCGCAGTTACTGGTTCTGTAATTAGAAGGCATGCTTGGTTAAAGGAACAAAATCTGCCTGATCATGTTAAAGTTAAATTATTAGATGCACCTTTACAGCATGATTCTTTGTTTGGTGTTAAGGCAGAAGAGGTGTTAGCGAAAATGGAGGACAAGGCTAAATCTATGCAAACGGTCAAAGATTTCTTACAAGTACAGCCACCTAGGTTTAGTAGACACTGGCCAACAAAGAATTGGTCCTTTCCAGTGTCAGACCTCAAAGGGGTAGACCCAGACACCCTAGAGGCAGAACCCAGGCTCAAGGTTCATACAGGTCAAAGCAATGGGGTGCTTCTACCTCCAAAAGTGGAGAAGACAAATCACAACCTTACAGGAAACAGTCCCAGTGACTTCCCTCTGCCTGCACCAAGCACTTATTTCCTGGCAGCATCCTTAGGGGGAAAATTAGCACTTTTTTCTCAAAATTGGCATATTATAACCCAGGGAAAGTGGGTTCTAAATATTGTGTCACAAGGCTACAAGTTCCATTTCCATACCCTGCCAAAGACAAACGGCTGGCCAGATCTGCCAAAAAATCAATGGGCATAGGAACAAAAACAAGTCTCATCCCGCAAGAGCGGGGACAAGGATTTTACTCGACTGTTCTTGGTACCTAGAAAGGACAAGGCCTGGAGGTCAATACTGGACCTATCTATTCTGAATACATTCCTGGATATACCAAAGTTCAAAATGTTGACTTTGCAGCAACTACTGCCCATGCTGGGCAAAGAACGCTTGGCTTGTAACTTTAGACCTAAAAGAGGCATACCTGCATGTCCCAATCAGACAAATGTGCAGAAGATACCTCAGATTCAAGGCTGGCTCAATGCATTACCAATTCTCTGCACTGCCCTTTGGCTTATCTACTGCGCCCAGGGTCTTTACAAAGTGCCTGGCACCAGTAATTGCATTCTGCAAACAAAGAGGAATACAAATATATCCTTACTTGGACGACTGTCTGATTCAAGCAGAGAACAAGGACATTCTTCTACAGCATCTGGCATTTGTAAAAAAACTTCTAACATGCCTAGGGTACACAGTCAACGAAAAGAAATCAAAACTAGTTCCCTCTCAAGAGATAATATTCCTGGGTGCAAGCTTAAATACAACTGCCCAGATGGCTTATCTCACGCCAGACAAACAGACAACTGACTACCTACTTCAAAATGTTAGCAACAAAGGCCCAGTTATCTGCAAGAAAAATTCTGCAGGCTTTGGGATGTTCATCATGTTACACTGCTGCAGTCATCACTGGGTTATCCTGCCGTCAGGCGGTCCAGCAGTCGGCCCGAGTTCCAAAGTCTTGGTCCGGCGTCAGTTGCTGTCGCTTCTTCCCTGACGTTAGTGCGTCAGGGGTATATAAGATGCATCCAACGCCATTTTCTTCCGTCTTTCTTGCCGGGCGGTGTCCAAAGCAGAAGCAGTTCGCATGTGCCGGTCGGCAGACTCCTGAGATTTTCAAATCGAATTTCAGACTGAAGTCTTCATACAGCTAAGTACCCCATTGGGGAACCTTTTCTTGCCTCAGTCCGATGTCAGAAAAAGTTAACAATTGTATTTCTTGTGGGAAGCAAGTACCTCATAAGGACTTTCATTCTTTTTGTATTCCTTGCCTAGGCCCAGACCACGACGTCACAGGTTGTCGGTTTTGTGCTAGGTTTAATAAACGAACTATTAAACGTTGGGTTAATTTCGCCGACATTATTTTGGTAGGAAATTTAATTATACCATGCCGTCGGAACAACCGACGACCGGAATGCATAAAAAACGCAAAGATAAGGACAGGCAGCCGAAATCCAAACCGGACTCTGAGGCCTCTGCTAGGCCAGTCGCCAGTTCTCCGGTTTTCAGTGAGGTGCCTACGCAGCCCCTGATGACTGCTGATTTAGAACCCCAGGCGACATCCGATTCACAAGCGGAGATTACTAGGCCTCCACAACCTATACCTTTAGGCCCTTCCGACTCCATTCCTGAAGGAGATTCCGGTGCAGTTGAAACGCCTTCAGTTGCTGAAGGTGTTTGCAGACTGACTACACTCAATATTAAATCCTATGTAAAACTGAAAACTCCTTCAAAAACAAAGAAGACTGCACAGCAGTCTCCAGTACAAGGCCCCATGCCTAGGAAACAGATGCTTAAGATGGCTGAAGACTTAATTACCCTAATCAGGGGTTCCCATCCCCCTCCTGATAAAAGGCCAAGGCAGGAGGAGGACTATGCTTCCTCTGACCAGGTTTCAGTTTCCTCAGACTCTTCTGAGGAACGGGAATATTCTTTTCCCCCTTATGAAGATTCTGATGCTGAAGAGTCTATCCCTTCTGCTTCTCCCCCAGAAGACTACTCTTTTGGGGAAACCTTACATACTATGAGGGAACTTTTCCACTGGGAAGGCCAGGATTATTCTGATTCTAAGAAAAGGCTCCGAGAGTTCCTTTTACTACCCCAGCACAGACAACTTGCAATTCCACCTGTGTTAGACATTGTGGATGATTACTCAGAATCTAGCCTTAACCCAGATTCACTACCTCCTGCACCAGCCAAACCAGACAGATACTACAGAGTCCCTGACTCTCTCAAATTCCTCTATGAAAGCCCTGTTGCTGACCCAGAAACCATTTCCTAGGGTCCCAAAGGGGTTAAAGCCTCTACTGCTAAAAATCCTGTGCCCTCTGAAAGGGATTCTAGAGCACTAGACAGATGGGGAAAGTAAGTATATACCTCAGCTATTCTAGCTATGAGGGCCTTAAATTGTCAGTTTCACATCTGAAATATCAACAATATCTGATGTCTCATTTAAAACAAAAAATGCTCGCACATACAGACCAGCCAGATTACAAGGAAATGCAATATTTGTTGCATTCAGCTGAACAAGTGGGAAAACATACTTTGCAATGTGGATTTGATTCATTGGAAGCTTCTTGTAGAGCAGCAGTAACAGGGTCTGTCATACGTAGGCATGCTTGGTTAAAAGAACAAACTTTACCTGATCATGTTAAAGCAAAGTTATTGGATGCACCCTTACAGCAGGATGTTTTATTTGGTGTAAAAGCAGAAGAAGTTTTAAAGAAAATGGAGGATAAGGCAAAATCTATGCAGACGGTCAAGGATTTTTTACAGGTTCAACCTCCTCGTTTCAGCAGGAATTGGCCAACCAAGAACTGGTCCTTTCCAGCTTCTGCCAGACCACAGAGGGGCAGATACAGACGCCCAAGAGGCAGAGGGTGGCCACAAGGCTCTTACCAGCCTCGACAATGGAGTGCCACAACCCAAAAAGGAGGAGAAGACAGGTCTCACACTACCAGAAGAGAAACGCAATGACTTACCCCTCAAACTACCAAGCAAAACCCTCTTGGCAGCTCCCTTGGGGGGGAAAACTAGCACTTTTTGCAGACAATTGGCACATCATCACAAAAGACAAATGGGTCCTAAATATTGTATCTCAAGGATACAGATTCCACTTTCACACTTTGCCAAGGATAAAAAGAATGCCAAACCTGCCACCAAATCAATGGGCAGAGGCTTAAAAGCAAATTTCAGCTCTCATGGACATGAGAGCCATTCAAGATGTTCCTGTACAGGAGCAAGGACAAGGATTTTACTCAAGACTGTTTCTAGTTCACCGAAAAGACAAAGCCTGGAGACCTATTCTGGATCTCTCAGTTCTAAACACATACCTGGAAGTACCCAAATTCAAGATGCTAACACTACAGCAACTTCTTCCCATGCTTGGCAAGAAGGCTTGGCTAGTAATGTTGGACCTCAAGGAGGCATACCTGCATGTCCCTATCAGACAAAATTGCAGAAGATACCTCCGATTTATTGCAGGTTCAACCCATTACCAATTCTCTGCACTGCCCTTTGGCTTATCTACTGCGCCCAGGGTCTTCACAAAATGCCTGGCACCAGTAATTACATACTGCAGACAAAGGGGGATTCAAATATATCCATACCTGGATGACTGCATTATACAAGCAGAAAGCAAGGACATTCTGTTAAAGCATCTGGCGTTTGTCAAACACCTTCTAAGTTGCGTAGGGTACACAGTAAATGAAAAGAAGTCAAAGCTAGTGCCCTCACAAGACATAATATTCCTGGGTGCCAGCTTAAATACAACGACCCAGATGGCTTACCTCACGCCAGACAAGCAAAGACAACTGACTCAATACTTCAAAATGATGGCAACAAAGACCCAACTCCCTGCAAGAAAAATTCTGCAGGCCTTGGGATTCATGGCATCTTGCATACTACTAATACCATTTGCAAAACTGCATATGAGGAAATTACAATGGTATCTGAAAAGCATTAGGTCTCAACACAGCCACAGCTTAGAAATAATTCCACTCATTCCCTGCCTTCAACAGGAGTTTCTATGGTGGGCTCAGGCATGTCACCTCAACAAGGGTCAGCCTTTCACCTTACCCACAGCCAGGCAAACTATAACAGATGCATCGGATTACACCTGGGGAGCACACATGGCAGGACAGTGTATTCAGGGCAAATGGTCTGCAAACCAAAGGCATCTGCATATCAATCAAAAAGAGATGCTAGCTGTACAAAATGCCCTAACAGCTTTCAAGGTCCTCCTACATCCAGGACAACTCCTAATAAAGACGGACAACACCACAGTGATGTGGTACATAAACAAGCAAGGGGGCACACATTCCTACCCCCTATGCAGACAAGCAATGACCTTGTGGAACACAGCACTGACCTACCAAGTTCAACTACAAGCACAATTCCTGCCAGGAAAGAAAAACACACTGGCAGACGATCTAAGCAGAAACATCACAGATCCTCACGAGTGGAAACTAGATCCACAAGTATTCGCAATGATAACTCAGAAATGGGGGAGCCCAGACATAGATCTGTTTGCTTCCCCCCAAAAGTACCAACTACGGAAATTCTGCACAAGGTCATACCACACACTAGCTTGGAAAGTGGACGTCCTCTCATTCAGTTGGAAAACATTGACAGTGTATGCCGTTCCTCCACTGCCTCTTCTGGCAAAGGTGCTGCTGAAAGCCAGATTAGAGAGGCCACAAATGATACTCATTGCTCCAGACTGGCCACGCCAACACTGGTATCCAATACTAAGGAACATGGCTCAAGGCCCACCATGGATTTTGCCTACAATTCATCACCTGCTCACTCAACAAAACAATCAGATTCTACACAGCCAGCTCAAGACTTTAAATCTGGCTGCATGGCAAATTGCCTAAATAACCAATCAACACTTCTCTCTAAAGCTGTGATGGATGTCATTCTGGAGGCCAGGAGACCCAGCACCAGGAAAGTCTATTCAGACAAATGGAAAAGATTCTGCGCCTGGAACCAGGCTAAAGGCCAAAATCCCCTTGTCCCAAATATTCCTCAGATTCTTCAATATTTAACTGAGATGTTTCACAAAGGACTTTCCTTCTCATCTATTAAGATCCACGCCTCAGCTATTTCAGCTCAATACAACACGGATCCTCCTACATTTTCACATCCATTACTAAGACAGTTCCTCAGAGGGGCTAAGAACATAAGACCGCCCCGGAGAACACCAACACCAACTTGAGATCTCAACTTTGTTCTGGAAAAGCTTACACTTCCGCCCTTTGAACCAGCTTTCACTGCTGATCTACAGTTCCTATCATGGAAAACTGCCCTGCTGCTCGCAATAACTTCAGCACGAAGAGTGTCAGAACTACAGGCCCTAATGGCAGTGGAGCCTTTCATCATTTTTCATCAAGACAGATTCTCTTTACGAACGAACCCTTCCTTTATGCCAAAGGTGGTATCCAGTGTGGCCCTAAACCAAACCATTCATTTGCCCACCTTTTATCCAAACCCCCAGAACAAAGGGGAAAGGCTCCTACACTCTTTGGACATTCACAGGTAATTACGTTACTACTTGGATAAAACTAAGGTTTTCAGAAAATCTGACCAGCTCTTTGTATCCTATGCTGCAGGATCTCAAGGAAAACTGTCTCAAAACAGACCATTTCAAAATGGATTGGACATTGTATCCGTTTCTGCTACACACACCATGGGAAATCTGTGCCTGGTAACATCAGGCCCCATTCCACCAGGTCTACAGCTACATCAGCAGCCTTCCTCAGAGGGGTACCAACCAAGGATAGTTTGGAGGCTGCAACTTGGAGTTCAGTGCACACCTTCACCAAGCACTATCACTTACCTCTATACTCTAAAACCAGAGCTGGCTTTGCCACTGCAGTTCTGCAGGCCTACTAGCCTCTCCAAACCCTGTTTAGTTCCACCACCCATCCTTAGCTTTGGGATTCAACCCAAGAGTGATGACTGCAGCAGTGTAACACGATGAACATAGTACAGTTTTGTACCTACCATAAATGTAGATGTTCGAGTGTTCACACTGCTGCAGTCCAGGTTACCCTCCCTCCATCCCCTCTGTACTAGCTGGACTTATCTATTCCTTTCTATCCTATACAACCTCTGTGGTGTATTTGCTTGTGACTGAAGGTATTGTTTTATTTTTATATGTATATTTTTATATAGCAATATGTATTGCCTACCTTTTGAGGGCACCTGATATCTGGGGCAAGAAAAACTGAAGAAAATGGCTTTGGATGCATCTTATATACCCCTGACGCACTGACGTCAGGGAAGAAGCGACAGCAACCGACGCCGGACCAAGACTTTGGAACTCGGGCCGACTGCGGGACTGCCTGACGGCAGGATAACCCAAGAGTGATGACTGCAGCAGTGTGAACACTCTGACATCTACATTTATGGTAGGTACAAAACTGTACTTTTCATGGCATCCTGCATCCCATTAATTCCATATGCAAGACTGCATATGAGGAAACTTCAGTGGTACCTAAAAAGTGTTTGGACTCAACATTGCCACAGCCTGGAAACTATAATTACTCTCATTCCCTGCCTGCAACAGGAGTTTCGATGGTGGGCAAAGGCATATTAACAAAACAAGGACAGCCGTTCACATTACCCCCAGCCAGGCAGACACTAACAACGGATGTGTCAGATTATGACTGGGGGGCCCACGTTGCAGGAAAATGCATTCAGGGAACATGGACCTCAAACCAAATGCATCTACATATCAATCAAAAAGAGATGCTAGCTGTTCAAAATGCCCTGACAGCCTTCAAGGACCTACTTCAACCAGGACAACTACTGATAGAGACAGACAACACCACAGTCATGTGGTATATAAACAAGCAGGGGGGCACACATTTTTACCCCCTTTGCAGACTAGCCATGACTTTGTGGGACACAGCATTGACTTAACCAAGTACATCTGCAGGCACAATTCTTGCCAGGAAGGAAAAATACTCTGGCAGACGAACTAAGCAGAAACCTCATGGATCCCCACGAGTGGCAGCTGGGTCCACAACTCTTCAGCATGATAACAAGGAAATGGAGATGCCCGGACATAGATCTATTTGCCTCCCCTCACAACTACCAACTACAGAGATTCTGCACAAGGATTTATCACAGACAAGCATGGAAAGTGGACGCCCTATCCTTCAGCTGGAAAAACCCATCAGTGTATGCATTTCCTCCTCTGCCTCTCCTCCCCAAGGTACTCCTAAAGGTCAGACAGGAGAAGCCAAAGATGATACTGATTGCACCAGACTGGCCCCGCCAGCACTAGTACCCAATATTAAGGAGTTTGTCTCAATGCCCATCTTGGACCCTACCACAAGTACCGCATCTACTGTCCCAGCAAAACAATCAGATACTACACAGCCAACTCAGGACTTTAAACCTGGCAGCATGGCAGATAATGTAGTCATACAAAACACACCTCTCAGCAAAGCTGTGATGGATGTCATTTTGGAAGCCAGAAGGCCTAGTACTAGAAAATCTTATGCTGGTAAATGGAAGAGATTCTGTGCTTGGAACCAGGCACAAGGAACAGATACAGCTGTGCCAAATATTCCTCAGATTTTACAATACTTAACTGAGATGCTGGACAAAGGCCTATCTTTCTCATCTATTAAAATTCATGCCTCTGCCATTTCGGCTCATTACAATGCAGAGCCACCAATCTTTTCTCATCCCTTATTAAAATAGTACTTCAGAGGAGCCAAAAATTTAAGGCCTCCAAGGAGATCACCAATGCCTGCATGGGACGTCAACTATGTCTTGGAAAAACTCACCCTGCCTCCTTTTGAGCCAGCTGCTACTGCTGATTTAAAGTTTTTATCTTGGAAAACAGCTCTGCTCCTAGCAATAACTTCTGCAAGACGAATTTCAGAGCTACAGGCACTCCTGGCTGTGGAATCTTTTATCATTTTTTATCCGGACAGGGTTTCCCTGAGGACAAACCCAACATTTATGCCTAAAGTGGTGTCCAGTGTGGCTCTCAACCAAAACCATTCATCTGCCAACTTTTTATCCAAATCCACAGAACAAGGGGGAAAGAATTCTGCCCTCTTTGGACGTACACAGACAGCTTAGATTCTACTTGGACAGAACCAACGTTTTCAGAAAAACAGAGCAATTACTAGTGACATATGCTGCAGGATCGCAAAGAAAGGCTATCTCAAAGCAGACTATTTCGAAATGGATAGGCCATTGCATTCGTTTCTGCTACTTATACCATGGAAAGCCAGTGCTTAAGGGCATTAGTCCACATTCCACCATAGCTGCAGCCACTTCAGCAGCCTTTCTCAGAGGAGTACCAACCAAGGACATTTTATAGGCAGCTACTTGGGAGTTCAGTGCACACCTTTACAAAGCACTATCATCTGCCACTCTACTCTAAATCCATGGCAGGCTTTGCCACTGCAGTTCTGCAGGGTCTCATAGCCGCCCCTAATGCTGTTTAGCTCCAGCCTCCCATCCATAGCTTTGGGAATCTACCCAAATGTAATGACTGCAACAGTGAAACACGAAGAACATAGTACAGTTGTGTACACTTACCCTAAATGTAGATGTTAGAGTGTATTTACTGTTGCAGTCGCGGTTACCCACCCACCATTCCCCCTTTTTTCTGCTGATGGAACCTATCTTTCCTTCTCTGATTTATACAACCTATGTGGTGTATTTGCTGGTGGATGAAGGTAAAGTTTATTTTGCTGCATGTTATTTTATATATAGATATAAATTTTGATTACCCTTTTTGGGGGCATCTGACATCTGGGGCAAGAAAAACTAACTAAAATGGCGTTGGCTGCTTCTTTTATACCCCTGACAACCTGACGTCAGGGAATGGGCGACGACAGCCGACGCAGGACCCAAGACTTTGGAATTCAGGCCGACTTAGGGCAACCTGCCAGCAGGATTACCCAAATGTAATGACTGCAACAGTGAATACACTCGAACATCTACATTTATGGTAAGTGTACAGAACTGTACTTTACTCTAGCAACTTTCTAAGTTTATAAGAACAGATTTCTTATGTTAAGAGGTTGTGCAGTATAGTCATGGGTGGTACTGTTAGCTTTTTTGATTCAGATAAGTGCCCTGCTGGGGAACTTTCTTTCTTGTGTAAACTGTTTCGCTGTACTTCGCTATATGTCATCTAGGAGCGCAAGTGTAAGCATGGTAGACAGATTCCGTACAAAGATCTCCATACCTGTGCCTCTTCTGCCTAGGCACAGAACACTATTGTAAAGCTGGTTCCATTTGCCAGACCTTTTTGCCCATGACTGAGATACCATTTACCTTGCTAAGTATTATCGAATTAACTGGCCCACTCCAAGATGGCAGATCCTGCCACACCCAGACATACCTCCACCTGATAAGAAAACACTCAAGCAGTCTAAGCTTGACAGTGTCTGCCTAGTCTGACTCCAACATACTCAGAGGTTACAGAACCTCCGTTGTATTTGACTCTATCTCAGACATCCTCTACCTCAATACCGCTGGAGGCCGGTATGGCGTCGGAAGATCACATGTTTGAAGAGGGTGTTACTGCTACTGAGAAGGAGGAAATGTGGATCATCGTTTCAAAGGGACCAGAAGGCACCCTGCAGATTTTAGTTAGATTAGAGATTCACAGCAAACTGATTATGGTACATCACAAGTCAGAGCCTCCATGCTTGATTCAAACGTATGTCACCCCAAAGAAAAAATGACAGAAGTCCAAGGGCATGTCTCATCACATTTTCCTTCTAGCAAGGAGGACTTGATGAACATCTCCCAGTGTTTGCTCAAAGCCATTATGGTCCTTAAACCACCCTCATTTACAGTTCGTCCGTCCTACTCCTTAGAAGGTTACCATTGATTCTTCCTCTGAGTAGGAAGAGGCTTCAAAATTCTAATAACCACTCATTAGCCTACCCCTCTCGTATTCACTATTCCATTTCACCTGATCCCCCAGTGGAAGACGCATCCTTCGGTGAGACCATTTTAAACATGATCATTTTGATTGAAAGTTTAGGCAAATCTTTGATGTCTGCATGATATACTACAGCCTCTTGGAAATGGACAGTCCTGCATCTTCCCCTGTCTCTTCAGTCCAATAGTTTTTAGATACTTTCAAATCTGCCTCTTTATCTCTTGACTCTCAGCCTTCTGCTCCCAAACACCAGTCAGATTCTTCAAGGTCCCAGAGGAACCCAAGTTCCTTTTTAACAATCCTGTAGCTAACCCTTCAGCTGTGTCCCTCTGTACTGGCAAACTAAGTTCCTACCTAATGCTAATGCCCTTCCTTCAGACAAGGCTAGCAGGGTCATGGATAGGTGGGAAAAAAGGTTTATAATACTTCTACTCTTGCCTTCAGTGCTATATGGTCAAATACCTGTTATCTATCCTAAACAGTCCAAGTAAAGTAATGATGGGTATGCATGGCAGAAAGTCTAAGCAACAAATTGTCCCTTGTAAATCAGGCCACTCAGACGACCAAACACAGTATAAAATTCAGCTACAATTCTTTTTAGACCTCCCCCAGAGCAGCTACTATGGATGCAGTCATCTGCAGATATGCATGGTTACCCAACCAGCCCTTGCCTGAAGATTTCAAAGCTAAGCTCATTGATTTGTCCCCTGGACAAAAATCAAATTAGGACCACAAGCAACTGGTCTATTCAAAAATCCTTACTGGAACAACAAGGTAAAACTATAAAGGACTGCAGACAAATCTTTACCTCTATCCCTTGCTATCAGGGGAATTACCTAGCCAAGCCTAGTACTTTTGTTGGGCGGGAACATAGACCTCCCCTAAAGCAAAAAAAGGTGCACAGGAGGAGCTTTCTAGGAAAAAAAAAAAAAAAAAAACAGTAAGGGGCCTCAGATTTGGGATGCCTCTCTTCTCAGATAAGTCATTGTGGCTGTCTTCCAAACCACTTCCCCTTCTGCCCTTCCCTACCTTTCTCAAAAAGACTGACAAAATCCCATCTCAAACTAGAAAAAGATTACCACAGACTATCCATCATAAAAAAGGGTTAAGCTATATCCTGCAAGGAACTTCCTTCTTTGAATGATATTCCGCTTCCCTCCCACAGTCAGTTAAAATCTTCTTCCTCCCATCATTCAGGAACTGCAGTCCCAAGGCCCAGTAGGAACCGGTGCCTCTTCAGTTTGTGGAATTGGGTTTTTACTCTGCACTGTTTCTGGTTCCAAGAAAAGGAAGACAGTGGAGACCCATACTGGATCTGTGTCTGCTCAACACTTTCCTCTAAGTTCCAAGTTTCAAAATGTTCTCCTTCCAAGACCATTTTACCTTTTAATTCTCCCACAGGCATTTCTAGTGTCCTTGGATCTAAAAGGTGCTTGTCTTGCATATTCCTATTCGTCCCTCCAGCAGGAAATTTCAAAGTTTCTTTACTAGCTTATCTCACTTTCAGTTTACTGCTTTGCCTTTTGTGCTTTCTACAACCCCCAGAGTATTCACAGAGTGCCTGTGATAGCTTTTTACAGGACTCAGGGAATTCAAATATTTCCTTTTCTGGATCTGCATACCCAGCCGTCTTCATCCCATACAATTCACTGTCAGCCTTCTCTTGCGATTAGGGTTCACAGTCAACTACAAAAAAATTCTCTTCAGCCCCACTCAGGACCAAGTTTTCTTGGTCCTGCAGATTGGACACCAAAAAGATACAGGCCTTCTTGCCTCAGGAAAAGGTGCAAAACCTTACAATTGACTTCCATTCTGTAACCTCCCTCAAAGGCTATTCTGCCAGGGAGATTTCAAGAACATTAGGATTTAGGATTCATACCAGCAACCATTACAGTGCTTCCTTTAGTCAGGCTTTGAGGAAAATTCACTGGTACCTAAAAATGTATGGTCCAAACACACACAGGGCTCCATCACACCTTGTCTCAAGAAGGGGATCCTGTGGTGGGTGGCACAGGTGAACCTCAATCCAGGACCACCTTTCAAGGCACAGACTCCTCAGGTGGGGCTTGGGGGGCATCCACAAGACCTATGGCCTTTGACAGCCCAATCTCAGGAAAGAACACATCAACCTGAAAGAGGAGGGCTCTCATTCAAGCTGTTCAGGTTTTCTCCCACTTCTGGAAACCAGACCATCTTCAAGTATTCACAGACAAAACTGCAGTCATGGTAAATGAGTAAGGAGAAACTAGGTCATACCAAATTTGTAGGTTGGCTTAGATTGCTTGTGCCTGCTCTACCCAAAGGGACATGTTCCTTCAAGCAATGTACATTCCATCACAGGACAGCATTCTGGCAGACTCACTAAGCAGGTCCATCAATGACTTCCCTGAATGACCCCTCAATAGACAGGAGGTCTTAAACGTAGCGCACAAGTAGCAAACTTGAGAGAGCAGAGTGCAGCAGACACCTTCCCATCTTTTGCACCAGGAATCCTCGCCCCTTGGCATGGAGGACAGATATACTCTCTCTTCAGTGGCCAGGGAGGTTATTTTATGCCCCCCTCCCCCAATTTCCTTTAATACCAACATTTTTACTAAAGATCCAAAAAGTAAAATCAAAAATCCTACTAGTCACTCCCTTTTGGCCAAGGCAGCATTGGTTTCCCCCTTCTGTTTCACTTAGCCAGGGGCAGTCACAACAAACTGCCCCACAATTAGGCCCCATCACACAACAGAAGGGATTACTGCTTCATCCCAACCTATCTTCCGCTAACCTTTGCCTGTGAATGATAGGATTTTGATCCCTTCCAGACAATTTTCTGAGGACATGCTTTGGGTTGTCCAAGAGGTAAAGAACCCCACCATTTGAAATTTCTACATAGCCACATGGTAGAAATTTTCTATATGGTGTCATACAACAAGTCAGGACCCCACAAAATCAGAGGTTCCTCTTGTACCTTTGTGTGAGCTCATGAAAACAGTTCTGGTATACTTCAGTATCGGTGCCCACCTATCAGACATCTTAGCCTGTCTACCCCTCATTCTGACTGCTTACGTCCAGGCTTGAGGTGAGAGAGTTCGTAAAAGTAGTGCTATACCTAAAACCCATGAGGAAACCTGTACCCCCACAATTACAGGCACTCTTGGCTGTCCCACTATTTAATTTTCACAAGGACCGTGTGTCTGAGGATTAACCCTCTTTCATGGCTAAGGTGATAAACGGGATAATGTCCTTCTATTCATTTGTTGCAGTATTATTTATTCGAGGGAGTTGTCTGCCAAGGTGACCTGACATCAGCCAGTGTATCAAAGTCTTAACTACCACAGGGTGTGCAATACGTTTGATGTCTGCTACTATTGGATATTGGCCATAAAAGAGATGTACGCACACACCATCCTCAGGACGACTTTGCTTCCAGTCGGATCGCCAGTCCCAGACACTGCTCTGCTGTCAGAATAGTTTCTTCAATAAAGATAAGTGCCCCGTTTGGGAATCCTTTTGTCTTTTGCTACTGCTTGGTTTTGGTTGAGGTTAATGTCATCCAGGAAAGGGAAGTGCGACTGTGGAAGACAAATTCCACACAAGGATAGTCGTTCCCAGAGCCTTTTCTGTCTTCATGCCCAATCACAGCCATAAAAACTGCTCATTGTGTCAATCATTTGTGCCTAAGACTTTCCATAGTCTGCTTTTGTCCCTTGCTGTTTACTTGGAAAATCAGCAGCTTAAGCTCTTAGCTAAAAGCGCGAAGGAAGGTTCTTCGGACCCAATGACCAAGCCTATTATACAGAAGGCCAAAAAACCTAGGCCCAAAGAGGAAGCTGTGCCTCTCCATATGGACATCTCTCCCGAAGTACATGACAGCTCAGAGACACACACGGCTGCGGATCCGGATCTACAGGCCGAGCCCATTTTGCAGCCCACCTTGGAACCGGATGTGGGCATGTCCAAGGAGGCGTCACAGACATCGGCTCCCAATGTCCAGGGGGAAACTAGGCTCATTGTGTCTGAAGGCCCTAGAGAATTACCCAGATGTTCATCATGTTACACTGCTGCAGTCATTACTCTTGGGTTATCCTGCCATCAGGCGGTCCCGCAGTCGGCCCGAGTTCCAAAGTCTTGTTCTGGCATTGGTTGCTGTCGCTTCTTCCCTGACGTCAGAGCGTCAGGGGTATATAAGATGCATTCGACGCCATTTTCTTCAGTCTTTCTTGCCGCGCGGTGCCCGAAGCAGAAGCAGTTCGCAAGTACCGGTCGGCCGACTCCTGAGATTTTCAAATCGAATTTCAGACCGAAGTCTTCATACAGTACCCCGTTGGGGAACCTTTTCTTGCCTCAATCCGATGTCAGAAAAAGTTAACAATTGTATTTCTTGTGGGAAGCAAATACCTCATAAGGACTTTCATCCGTTTTGTATTCCTTGCCTGGGCCCAGACCACAACGTCACAGGTTGTCGGTTTTGTGCTAGGTTTAATAAACGAACTATTAAACGTCAGTTTGATTTCGCCCGACATTATTTTGGTAGGAAATTTAATTATACCATGCCATCAGAGCAACCGACGACCGGAATGCATAAAAAACGCAAAGAATAAGGACAGGCAGCCGAAATCCAAACCGGACTCTGAGGCCTCTGCTAGGCCAGTCGCCGGTTCTCCGGTTTTCAGTGAGGCGCCTACGCAGCCCCTGACTACTGCTGATTTAGAACCCCAGGCGACATCCGATTCACAAGCTGAGATTACTAGGCCTCCACAACCTATACCTTTAGGCCCTTCCGACTCCATTCCTGAAGGAGATTCCGGTGCAGTTGAAACGCCTTTAGTTGCTGAAGGTGTCTTCAGATTGACTACACTCACTATTAAATCCTATGCAAAACTGAAAGCTCCTTCAAAAACAAAGAAGACTGCACAGCAGTCTCCAGTACAAGGCCCCATGCCTAGGAAACAGATGCTTAAGATGGCTGAAGACTTAATAACCCTAATCAGGGGTTCCCATCCCCCTCCTGATAAAAGGCCAAGGCAGGAGGAGGACCACGCTTCCTCTGACCAGGTTTCAGTTTCCTCAGACTCTTCTGAGGAACAGGAATATTCCTTTACCCCTTATGAAGATTCTGATGCTGAAGAGTCTATCCCTTCTGCATCTCCCCCAGAAGACTACTCTTTTGGTGAAACCTTACATACTATGAGGGAACATTTCCACTGGGAAGGCCAGGATTACTTTGATTCTAAGAAAAGGCTCCGAGAGTTCTTTTACTACCCCAGCACAGACCACTTGCAATTCCACCTGTGTTAGACATTGTGGATGATGTTTACTCAGAATCTAGCCTTAACCCAGATTCACTACCTCCTGCACCAGCCAAACCAGACAGATACTACAGAGTCCCTGACTCACAAATTCCTCTATAAAAGCCCTGTTGCTGACCCAGAAACCATTTCCCAGGGTCCCAAAGGGGTTAAAGCCTCTACTGCTAAAAATCCTGTGCCCTCTGAAAGGGATTCTAGAGCACTAGACAGATGGGGAAAGAAAGTATATACCTCAGCTACTCTAGCTATGAGGGCCTTAAATTGTCAGTTTCACATGCTGAAATATCAACAATATCTGATGTCTCAATTAAAACAAAAAATGCTTGCACATACAGACCAGCCAGATTACAAGGAAATGCAAGATTTGTTGCATTCAGCTGAACAAGTGGGAAAACATACTTTGCAATGTGGATTTGATTCATTGGAAGCTTCTTGTAGAGCAGCAGTAACAGGGTCTGTCATACGTAGGCATGCTTGGTTAAAAGAACAAACTTTACCTGATCATGTTAAAGCAAAGTTATTGGATGCACCCTTACAGCAGGATGTTTTATTTGGTGTAAAAGCAGAAGAAGTTTTAAAGAAAATGGAGAATAAGGCAAAATCTATGCAGACGGTCAAGGATTTTTTTACAGGTTAAACCTCGTTTCAGCAGAAATTGGCCAACCAAGAACTGGTCCTTTCCAGCTTCTGCCAAACCACAGAGGGGCAGATACAGACGACCAAGAGGCAGAGGCCAGCCACAAGGCTCTTACCAGCCTCAACAATGGAGTGCCACAACCCAAAAAGGAGGAGAAGACAGGTCTCACACTACCAGAAGACAGACACAATGACTTACCCCTCAAGACCACAGAAATACCTCACAAAGAGGATTACTGGCCTCAAACAGATGCCCTATGCAGACAGTCTCAAAAAACTACAGCTTTACTCCATCGCATAACGCCTACTCAGGGGCGATCTCTGCCTAACATACAAAGCTATGTCAAACCCAGAGCTGTTGGACATGCTCCACTTAAAGAAATCCCAATCCCTCCGAGCTACATGCTCTAGGGACCTTAACCTTGTCACCACAATAAACAGAACATGCTGGAGGGATAGATTCCTGTCCCAGACACTTCCCATGCTCTGGAACAGACTACCTATGTCAAACAGAGCTCCTCATTAGCACTCTTCAAGAAAAATCTTGATGATTGGATGGGAAATGGGAAATTCACCCCGGGGATCACTTCTGTGGCTCTGCTCGACAGGGGCACAGGAAAATAATTTTCTTGGGTGGCGAAAGCCAGGATACATTTTTTGGCTAGGCTTGTATGTGCCCTAGGGCCGATAGCCTGGTACCTACCTATGAAACTACCAAGCAAAACCCTCTTGGCAGCTCCCTTGGGGGGAAAACTAGCACTTTTTGCAGACAATTGGCACATCATCACAAAAGACAAATGGGTCCTAAATATTGTATCTCAAGGATACAGATTCCACTTTCACACTTTGCCAGGGATAAAAGGAATGCCAAACCTGCCACCAAATCAATGGGCAGAGGCTCAAAAGCAAATTTCAGCTCTCATGGACATGAGCCATTCAACAGGTTCCTGCACAGGAGGCAAGGACAAGGATTTTACTCAAGACTGTTTCTAGTTCCCCGAAAGGACAAAGCCTGGAGACACATTCTGGACCTCTCAATTCTAAACACATACCTGGAAGTACCCAAATTCAAGATGCTAACACTACAGCAACAACTTCCCATGCTGGGCAAGAAGGCTTGGCTAGTAACGTTGGACCTCAGGGAGAGGCATACCTGCATGTCCCTATCAGACAAAACTGCAGAAGATACCTCAGATTTCTTGCAGGTTCAACCCATTATCAATTCTCTGCATTGCCCTTTGGCTTATCTACTGCGCCCAGAGTGTTCACGAAATGCCTGGCATCAGTAATCGCCTACTGCAGACTTCAAGGGATACAAATATACCCATATCTGGACGACTACCTGATCCAAGCGGACAGCAAGCACATACTTATGGAAACATCTGGCGTTTGTATTAATGTTGTTGAATTCTCTGGGATACACAGTCAACAAAAAGAAATCAAGGCTAATACCCTCTCAAACAATATTTTTCCTGGGTGCCAGCTTGGATACAAACATCCAGATGGCCTACCTCACGCCAGAGAAACAAGGGCAACTAGCTCAATACTTCAGAAAACTGGCGACTTTCACCAGGCTGACTGCAAGGAAAATCCTGCAGGCTCTGGGATTCATGGCATCTTGCATCCTACTAATCCCATGTGCAAAGTTGCATATGAGGAAACTTCAATGGTACCTAAAAAACATATGGTCTCAACACAGCCACAGTTTGGAAACAATAATACCACTAATTCCATGTCTTCAAAAGGAATTTCTGTGGTGGGCTCAAGCATGCCAAAGAAACACAGGTCTCCCATTCTGCAAGCCTCAAGCAAATCAAATCATCACAACAGATGCCTCGGACTATGCCTGGGGGGCGCACATGACAGATCGGTGCATTCAGGGCAAATGGTCCCAAAAAGAAAAGCACCTACACATCAATCAGAAGGAAATGCTATCAGTAATAAATGCTATTATAGCTTTCAAAGACCTACTGCATCCAGGCCAGCTATTGATAAGGACGGACAACACCACAGTAATGTGGTACATAAACAAACAGGGAGGTACCCATTCATACCCCCTATGCAGACAAGCCATGTCTCTTTGGAACATGGCTCTAGAATTACAAATCGAGCTCCAAGCACAGTACCTGCCAGGCAGGGAAAACACACTGGCAGACAACCTAAGCAGAAATATGACAGATCCACACGAATGGAAGTTGCATCCTCAAGTTTTCACAAGGATAACTAAAGCATGGGGATGGCCAGACATAGATCTCTTTGCCTCCCACAGAAATCACCAATTGGCAAAATTCTGCTCAAGGACCTTTCATCCACAGGCCTGGAAGGTGGACGCACTCTCCTTCAGTTGGGCAACAATGACAGTTTATGCCTTTCCACCTCTCCCTCTGCTGCCCAAAGTTCTATTAAAAACCAGAGCAGACAGACCAAAGATGATTCTCATTGCTCCAGACTGGCCAAGACAACACTGGTACCCACTCCTGAAAAGCCTGACTCATTCCCCACCATGGATCCTGCCTCTAATGCCTCTTCTACTGACTCAGCACAACTTCAAAACTCTACACAGTCAGCTGAAAACACTCAATCTAGCCGCATGGAAGATTCCTTAATTTCACAACAGGCCCTACTCTCCAAGGAGGTGCAGGATGTCATTTTGGAGGCCAGAAGACCTTCTACAAGAAAAGCCTACTCTGCAAAATGGAAACGGTTTTGCGCCTGGAATGAGAAAAAGGGTCAGAATCCTGGAATACTGAATTTACCCCAAATATTACAGTACCTAGCTGAGATGCTAAGCAATGGACTTTCATTCTCCTCCATCAAAATCTATGCCTCAGCCATTTCTGCAGAATACAACACTGATCCTCCTTTATTCTCTCATCCCCTCTTAAGACAGTTCCTCAGAGGGGCTAAAAATATAAAACCCCCAAGGAAACAACCAGTGCCTGCTTGGGACCTCAATTTCATACTAGAAAAACTGACCTTGCCTCCTTTTGAGCCAGCTGCTTCAACAGAACTGCAATACTTGTCTTGGAAAACAGCCTTCCTCCTGGCAATCACTTCAGCTCGCAGGGTTTCGGAACTACAAGCCCTCATGGCTGTGCAGCCTTTCATCATTTTCCATCAGGACAGTTACCTTACGAACCAATCCGTCCTTTATGCCAAAGGTAGTATCCAGGGTAGCCTTGAATCAGGCTATCCACTTACCTACCTTCTACCCTAATCCTCAAAACAAAGGGGATAGACTGCTACATTCCTTGGACATTCACAGACAGCTGCGTTATTATTTGGACAGAACAAAGCCTTTCAGAAAATCAGAGCAACTCTTTGTGTCCTATGCTGCAGGAGCTCAAGGGAAGCCTATTTCCAAACAGACAATCTCAAAGTGGATAGCCCACTGCATACGCTTTTGTTACTCTCTTCATGGTAAATCTGTACCTGCAGGCATCAGATCTCACTCCACAAGGGCCACAGCTACCTCTGCAGCTTTCCTCAGGGGGTTCCTACCAAAGATATTTTGGAAGCAGCCACTTGGAGTTCCGTACATACCTTCTCCAAGCACCATCACCTACCACTATACTCCAAATCTAGAGCAGGCTTTGCCACTGCAGTCTTGCAGGGCATCCTGGCTCCTCCTAGTTCCACCTAGTGCCTACCACCCTTTTTTTTTAAGCTTTGGGATTCTACCCATCTGTTATGACTGCAGCTGTATGCACGATGACCATAGTACAGTTTTGTACCTACCATAAATGTAGATGTTTCCCTCCCTCCTTCCCCTCTAGGGGTATTCTTTTATGGTGTATTTGCTTGCAACTACTGTTTTTTGATTATATTGCATTGCATTATTACATAAATGTATGTATTGCCTTCCTTCTGGGGGCACCTGACATCTGGGGCAAGAAAAACTGAAGAAAATGGCGTCGGCTGGATCTTTTTATACCCCTGTCGCACTGACGTCAGGGAGGAAGCGATGACAACCGACGCTGGACCTAGACTTTGGAATTCTGCCGACCGAGGACCCGCCTGACGGCAGGAAAACCCATCTGTTATGACTGCAGCTGTATTAGCACTCGAACATCTACATTTATGGTAGGTACAAAACTGTACTTTTTGGATATTGTGGATGATGTCTATTTAGAATCCAGTTTCAACCCAGACTCTCTACCTCCTGCTCCAGCTAAGCCTGACAGATACTACAGAGTACCTGATTCCCACAAATTTCTTTACAAAAGCCCAGTAGCTGACCCAGAGACTATCTCCCAGGGTCCCAAGGGGGCTAAGGCTTCCATGGCTAAAAACCCAGTACCTTCTGAGAGGGACTCAAGAGCACTAGACAGGTGGGGGAAAAGGTTTACACCTCAGCCACATTAGCTATGAGAGCACTAAATTGTCAATTTCATATGCTCAAGTATCAGCAGTTTCTAATCTCTCAGTTAAAACAAAAGATAACCTCCCTTCCCCAACAATCTGAATTGAAAGAAGTACAGGATTTGTTGCACGCCACCGAACAGGTGGGCAAACATACCTTACAATGTGGGTTTGATTCTTTGGAGGCCTCCTGCAGAGCAGCTGTCACTGGATCAGTTATACGTAGGCATGCCTGGTTAAAGGAACAAAAGTCTACCTGATCATGTCAAAGCAAAACTACTGAATGCACCCTTACAGCAGGATGTTCTTTTTGGAGTTAAAGCAGAAGAAGTGCTAAAGAAAATGGACGATAAGGCGAAATCAATGCAGACAGTCAAAGATTTCCTACAGGTACAACCCCCTCGCTTCAGCAGAAACTGGCCAACAAAAAATTGGTCCTTTCCAGCCACTGACAGACCTCAGAGGGGTAAATACAAGCACCCAAGGGGCAGAGGACAACCACAAGCCCAGTATAAACCTCGCCAATGGGGAACTCCAACTCAGAAAGGAGGAGAAGACAGGTCTCAACCCACCAGAAGGCAAACTCAATGACTTGCACCTCAGCTGGCCAAACAAAGCTCTTTTGTTAGCCCCCTTGGGGGGAAAACTAGCACTTTTTGCAGACAACTGGCACATGGTCACAAAGGACAAATGGGTCCTAGACATAATTTTACGAGGATACAGATTCCACTTTCACACCTTGCCAATGAAAAGAGGAATGCCAAACCTGCCACTAAATCAAAGGGCAGAGGCTCAAAAACAAATTACAGCTCTCATGGCCATGAGAGCCATTCAACGGGTACCGATTCAAGAGCAAGGCCAAGGATTTTACTCAAGGCTCTTTCTAGTACCCAGAAAGGACAATGCTTGGAGACCAATTCTGGATCTTTCAATTCTAAACACTTACCTACAAGTCCCAAAATTCAAGATGCTAACACTACAGCAGCTACTTCCCATGTTGGGCAAGGAAGCATGGCTGGTAACGTTGGACCTCA
Source organism: Protopterus annectens (assembly GCF_019279795.1). Lineage (NCBI taxonomy): Eukaryota > Metazoa > Chordata > Ceratodontiformes > Protopteridae > Protopterus > Protopterus annectens. Next base: position 251,941,668 of record NC_056733.1, on the reverse strand, counting down.
AGGAGGCATACCTGCATGTCCCTATCAGACAAAGTTGCAGAAGATACCTCCGTTTCATTGCAGGTTCAACCCATTACCAATTCTCTGTACTGCCCTTTGGCTAATCTACTGCTCCCAGAGTCTTCACAAAATGCCTGGCACCAGTAATTGCATACTGCAGACAGAGGAATTCAAATATATCCATACCTGGACGACTGCCTCATCCAAGCAGAAATAAAAGACATTCTCTTACATCATCTGGCTTTTGTGAAGCATCTACTAAATTGTCTGGGGTACACAGTAAACGAAAAGAAGTCAAAACTAGTACCCTCACAAAAAATGACATTCCTGGGTGCCAGCTTGGATACAGCAGCCCAGAAGGCTTATCTTACACCAGACAAGCAACTACAACTGACTCAATATTTCAAGACAATGGCAACAAAGACCCAATTAACTGCAAGAAAAATTCTGCAGGCTTTGGGCTTCATGGCATCTTGCATTCTGATAATACCATTTGCAAAACTGCATATGAGGAAATTACAGTGTTACCTAAAAAGTGTATGGTCTCAACACAGCCACAGCTTGGACACAGTGATATTTCTCATTGCCTGCCTTCAACAGGAATTTCTATGGTGGGCACAGGCATGTCACCTCAACAAGGGTCAGCCTTTCACCTTGCCCCCAACCATGCAAACTATCACAACAGACACGTCAGACTATGCCTGGGGGGCACATATGGCAGGGCAATGCATTCAAGGCCTATGGACTGCAGAACAAAGAAAACTGCACATAAATCAAAAAGAGATGCTAGCTGTACAGAAAGCTCTTGCCAGCCTTCAAGGATCTTCTACATCCAGGACAACTTGCAATAAAGACGGACAACACCACAGTAATGTGGTACATAAACAAACAAGGGGGCACACATTCCTACCCTCTTTGCAGGCAAGCAATAATCTTATGGAACACAGCTTTGGCCTACCAAGTCCAGCTACAAGCTCAATTCCTGCCAGGACAGAAAAACACATTGGCAGACGACCTAAGCAGAAACATCAAAGATCCCCACGAGTGGAAGCTAGACCCACAAATATTTACAATGATATTTCAAAAATGGGGCCTACCAAATATAGACCTGTTTGCCAGTCCTCAAAACTACCAACTGACAAAATTTTGTACAAGGACATTCCACCATCAAGCTTGGAAAGTGGACGCTGTCTCCTTCAGTTGGAAAAACCTGACAGCATATGCCTTTCCTCCATTACCTCTTCTCACAAAGGTTCTTTTGAAGGTCAAAAAGGAGAAACCTCGACTGATTCTCATAGCCCCAGACTGGCCACGCCAGCACTGGTACCCGCTATTAAAGAATATGGCTCACAGCCCACCATGGATATTGCCTCAAATACCTCATTTGCTCACGCAGCAAAACAAACAGATTCTACACAGCCAGCTAAAAACCTTAAACGTGGCTGCATGGCGAATCTTTTAAACATCCAACCAGCCCCTCTTTCACAAGCAGTTCTGGATGTTATTCTGGAAGCCAGGAGGCCAAGCACCAGGAAGGCTTACTCGGACAAATGGAAACGGTTTTCTGCCTGGAACCAAGCTAAAGGCCAAGACACAACTCAGCCTCATATGCCTCACATTCTGCAGTATTTAGCAGAGATGTTGCACAAAGGACTTTCCTTCTCCTCTATTAAAATCCATGCTTCAGCTATTTCAGCTCACTACGACACAAATCCACCTTTATTTTCACATCCTCTTCTAAAGCAGTTCCTCAGAGGGGCAAAAAACATTAGACCACCTAGAAGAGCTCCTACACCAACATGGGACCTCAACTTTGTTCTGGAAAAACTAACGTTACCTCCCTTTGAACCAGCTTTCTCTGCAGACCTTCAGTTCCTGTCTTGGAAGACTGCCCTGCTCCTGGCAATAACTTCTACTAGGAGAGTCTCAGAATTACAGGCACTAATGGCAGTGGAACCTTTCCTCATTTTCCATCTAGACAGAGTTTCTCTACGAACTAATCCTTCCTTCATGCCTAAGGTGGTTTCCAGTGTAGCTTTAAATCAAACCATCCATCTACCCACCTTCTTTCCCAATCCACAGAACAAAGGTGAGAGACTCTTGCATTCCTTGGACATTCACAGGCAGCTTCGTTACTACTTGGACAAAACTAAGGCTTTCAGAAAAACTGACCAGCTCTTTGTATCCTATGCTACAGCTTCTCAAGGGAGGGCTATATCCAAACAAACCATTTCTAAATGGATAGGCCATTGCATACGGTTCTGTTATACCCATCATGGGAAACCAGTTCCTACTACCATTAGATCCCACTCTACCAGGGCAACAGCTACCTCTACAGCCTTTCTCAGAGGGGTCCCTACCAAGGAAATTGTAGAAGCTGCAACTTGGAGTTCAGTACGCACCTTCACCAAACACTATCACCTACCTCTTTATTCTAAGTGCAGGGCAGGCTTCACCACTGCAGTTCTGCAGGGCCTCATTGCCTCCACTAACCCTCTATGATACCTCCACCCTGCCTTAGCTTTGGGACTCAACCCGAGTGTGATGACTGCAGCAGGGTAACACGATGAACATAGTACAGTTTTGTACCTACCATAAATGTAGATGTTAGAGTGTTCACCCTGCTGCAGTCCAGGTTACCCTCCCTCCAACCCCTCTGATCTTTTTGCTAAATCTCTGCTATACCTTACTGATGTATTTGCTTATAGCTGAAGGGATTTTGTGTTTGTACAGTGTTCACACCATTTGGTACTAATTTTGATCACCTTTTTGGGGGCACCTGACATCTGGATCAAGAAAAACTGAAGAAAATGGCGTTGGTTGCAATATATGTACCCCTGGCGGACTGACGTCAGGGATGAGTCGACAGCAACCGACGTCGGACCAAGACTTTGGAAATCCGGCCGACTGCGGCACCGCCTGACGACAGGATAACCCTAGTGTGATGACTGCAGCAGGGTGAACACTCGAACATCTACATTTATGGTAGGTACAAAACTGTACTTTCTGGGGCCCCCATATAATACCCCCCAAATGGGGCTAAGAAAACTCATCAGTTTTCCTCTTCTTCCACTCCACAGTTGGCTACCCAGCCCTTTCCTGATAGGACGGGCTCTTCCTGCTGACTCCTCAGACAATCTTGGCACCCCTCCCCTCTCCCTATGCCTTACCCTATCCTTCCAGCCTGGGAATCCATCACTCAAAACTCTTGAGTCCTCAGCATCATGAAGAATGGATACTTCATGGTCTGGCACACAGTACCTCCCTTCATAGATATCGCTCAACCTCCAAAAAACAGTAACTTCTTTTCCCTCCAGTTCTGCAAAACTTGCTAGAACAGGGCACAATCCAGCCTGTGTTTTTTGCTCAGAAAGGAAAAGGTTTCTATTCAAGCAAGTTTCTGGTTCTCTGGAGGGAAGGACCTTGGAGACCCATCCTAGATCTGTCTTATCTCAACAACTTTCTGAAGTTACCCTGTTTAAAAATGCTTACTCTCCAGACCCTCTTCCCCCTTATCCTCCCTCAGGCCTTCCTAGCATCCATAGACATCAAGGATGCTTACCTCCATATACCCATTCATCCCAAAATACAGGGAATTCCTACACTTCTCTGTGGGCTCCTGGCATTTTCAGTTCTCTGCCTTGCCTTCTGGACTCTCCGCTGTCCCACGAGTCTTCACAAAATGCCTAGCTCCAGTGGTCACCTTCTGCAGACTCCAAGGCATTCAGATCTTCCCCTGCCTAAACGACCTTCTGTTTCAAGCCAAGCCAAATCTCCAGTGGAACTGAACAACAATCTCCTCTTGGCTGTAGCCGTTTTGCAAAGCCTGGGATTTGCTATCAACTTCGAAAAATCTTCTCTTATCCCATCACAGGACCATTTTTTTGTGGGTTGCAGATTCCAAGCCAACAAAATGATGGTGTCTGACCCCCCCCCCCCCGAAGGCTCAGGAGATCTCCCTAATTTTTGGAGATCCTCCAACTCCTGTCTGCAAAACAGTTTCTATGGATCTTGGGACTGATTGCCTCTACTATCCCTATGCTTCCCCTGGCAAGGCTACATGTGAGGAAATTCCAATGGGTTCTGAATTTCCAATCCCACTACTACCCTGCCTCAAGAAGCAGCTTCAGTGGTGGATAACACAGTTGTCCATAAACCCAGGACTTCCCATTCAACTCAAGACCTGTACACAGAAGCCTGAGATACAGGTTGGGGAGCAGTTCTGGACACTTGCACAGTTCAAAGTCAGTGGACATTCTCTAAGAGGAAAGAATGCATAAATGTAAAGGAGAAGGCACTGATCTTTGCCCTACAGTCCTTCCAAAACCTTCTAAGGCCGGGAAGGTTGCTTATTTGCACAGGCAATATGACTGTCCTGCAGTACCTAAACAAGCAGGAGGGGACAAGATCCTACCTCCTTTGCAGACTAGCCTTACAGGTTTTGGAACTAGCTTGCCAACTCAAGATTTCTCTTCAAGCGGTATACATCCCTTCCAATCAGAATTCTGTGGCAGACACACTGAGCAGATCCGGAACACAGGTCCACGAATGGATGCTTCACAGGGATGTGTTCCTGGACATTGTCCACCATTGGGATGTTCCACAAATAGACTTGTTTGCTTCCCCTCTGAACAAATAACTTCCAAAATTCTGTGCCAGAAAGCCACATCCTCAAGCATGGAAATTCAATCTCTTGGAAGGGGAAGTTTCTGTATGCATACCCTCCCCTACCACTCATTCCAAAAGTCCTGCTGAAAATTCACAACAGGAAAAAAGTCATGCTGGTGACTCCCTATTGGCCAAGACCCCACTGGTTTCCCCCTTCTACATCTAAACAATGGCAATCCTCACAAGTTAACTCAGAGTGGACTTACTTGCACAGAACAAGGGCTCCCGCATCTACTCACAACTGGAAACTTTTCAATTGACCCAGTGGGTAATAGAGCCACCGATTCCTTTCAGACACCTTTACTCATAGGACATGCTGCAAGTTCTGCAGGAGGCCAGGAATCACAATACTAGAAAGAGATTTCCCTTTGATGTCTTGCTAGAAACCTGAACCCGCTTTTGGTGGATTCCCCCATTGGTTCTGTCATATCTTATGTAAATTGCTTAATGCAGGCTTAGCTTACTTCTCTATAAAAGCATATTTGTCAGCTGTATATGCCTGTCTGCCTCTTTCCTCTCCTCTAGCTTCCAGATTTGAGGCCAAACTATTTCTTAAAGGCATCCTACACATTAGACTTCCCAGGAGACCTGTACCCCACTCCTGGATCTAAACTTTGGGTTAGAGAAACTGATGCAAGTGCCCTTCAAGCCAGCTTCTTCTAGCTCCCTGACAGTGTACCTGGAAAACTGTTCTCCTGGTGGCTATTACCTGCGCCAGGTGAGTTTCAGAACTACAAGCATTAATGGTTTCTCTTCCTTTCTTGAACTTCCAAAAGTACAGGGTTTCCCTTCGCACTAACCCTTCATTCATGCCAAAGGTAGTTAATGAATTATTCTTAAACCAGGCCATTCATCTACCTACCTTTTTCCCCCCTCCCCAAAACAATAGTGAGAGGCTTCTACACACACTTGATGTACATAAACAACTTAAGTTGTTTTTTTCTGCAGAAGACCAGACCTTTTAGAAAATCAGACCAACTGTGTCATTTTACTCCAGAGGTCTGGGACTGCCTGTGTCCAAACAGAACATCTCTAACTGGATCTCCAAATCCATTTCTTTCTGCTATGCCCACCATGTTAAAGCTCATCCTGGCACAATCAGATCTCTCTCAACAATGGCAGTATCTTCCTTGGGGGCTTTCTTCAAAGGGCTGGACACTCACCCCGTTCTAGAAGCAGCTACCTGGACATCTGTCCACACCTTCACCAAACATTAAGCTAAATTCTATCTCCTGATCCATGCCAAGGCAGTGTTTGCCAGGGCCATTCTTCATGGTTTCCTGGAAACTACTACTTCCACCTCCACCTCCCTCTCTACATGAGGTTTGATATGCTCCCTCATGTAAAGAATACTGCAACAGATGAATAGAATGGCATAGATTAGTTGTGTAAGAACTTACCATGACGATAGATCTTCTCTTCTCCGTTGTAGTATTCTCTCTCCCCTCCTCCCCCATTTCCTTGTGTTCTTGGATGCATTGATCCTCTTTCCCTTGGACTTTCTTTCCACCTGGGGCTTCAGTTCTGAGGATGTTGCATGCGTACTTCTCTCTTAGGGCCTACGTCCGATAGTAACCTACGTCAGATGTACTGTGCATCCTGCAGTAGTAAAAGACTTTGATATACTGACCGACGTCTGGTCGTCTTGGCAGGCAACTCCCTCATGTAAAGAATACTGCAATAGAGAAGAGAAGGACATCTATCGTTGTGGTAAGTTCTTACACAACTGATTTTTTTCTCAACCAGGCCATCAATCTGCCCACTTTCACCCTTGTTCTGTGGGTTACACAGACAACTGAGATTTTATTTGGAAAAGAATAAGCCTATTCCTAAGTAAGATCAACTGTTTGTCTCTTTCATGGACTCCAGAGTTGGTCAGATGGTATCTATAAAAAAAAAAAAAAAAAAAAATTCAAGCTGGATTTTTAATTCCATGTCCTTTTGTTACTCACACCATGCCAAATCCCTGCCCTGCTGTTCATGGGCTCGCTCTACTAGAGCAGTGGCCTCCTTTGGTGCCTTCTACAAAGGGTAAATACCAGGACAATCCTAGAAACTTACACCTTGTCTTTTGTGCAGACTTTCAATAAACACTACAGAGCAGATGCTTTTTCAAAATCTAGGGCTACCTTCACTAGGCCAGTCCTTTCTGGACTTTTTACCAGTTTTCACTGTTCTCAACTATCCTCCTTTTCTGTTCCCTTAAAGTCTGTAAATCACCCATCTGTTTGTAATGCTGCAACAGTAATTTTAGTCAGGACACAGTACAGTTGTATAACATCTTACAATAACAGTAGATATGTTATTGGTCAATGTTGTAATATTCCTTCCCATCCTCCTTTCCCCTTTCTGGTATTGGCTTCTCTTCTCCGTTACTCCTGCCCTTTTCTGGCAAACTCTAGGACAGAGGAGGTTCTTCTCATCTCCTCCTTTGCCTCATGACTGATCACTTGCCTCTCAGATGTGTTCAGGCTGCTGGCTTGGAGATAGTCTAACAGTTTACTTTCATACATCCGTCTGTTTACCCCTATGCTTGTGAGCTGAGGTCGTATGTTGGACTTGAGCTCCAGGGAAAGTTTAAGCTTTGTATAACCACCAATCCAAAATTGAACAAATGTACAACCACAGTCCAAAGAAGAACGGTCAGTGATTACCTTTAGTATTTTTTATTAAAAAAAAGTCCAACAAGTCACGATATGAAGTTCAATGGATAAAAATTCACCACATTTCTCTGCCTTGATGTAAAATTACACTCTAAATGAAACAAGCACCTTATAGCAGCACACAAACAATAATCCTCTGTAGTGCCTCGGCTTAACAGCCTTTACAGAGTATACTTCTGTTCATTCTTTACCTTATACCTTTATTCAGTAAGCAATAATTCAATTAAATATAATTAAATATAATTAATCCTGCCTCTAATTAAAGAAAGCATTTCCAATGCCATTCCCTATTTAACCCTACTAATACTAAGGTATTAAACTTTAAGATCATGGCTGACTCCATTCTCCATAATTTACCCTTTATATCCAAACCCTGAACTGACTTTACTTGTCCTAAAGTTGTTGCTTCCAAATCTTTTCTCTCACCATTATGTACTTACTTAAAATGTCAAACTACTGGACTTTTCCTCCCTGTTTTTTCTGATATCTCTCAAGTGTTCTTTCAGTCTATCCCCAAAGGTTATTTTACTTGCCACAGGGACACCTCAGTCCATACACTATTCCTGTACTATCACAGGAATATAAACCCTTAGTAATATTTTTTTTCCATTGATCTTATCAAAATTTTGCACAGTGTGCTTACAACAGCAGCAGCTTCCACAAGAGAATATTACAGACAGTTGAAACGTGCTGCACTGAATGGAAATACATGTAAACTGTGTTCTCTATTATCTTTAATTGTGTCTTATGATGTACATTTTATGCATTTGCATTTCCTGACTGTATGAATTTTATACATGTATTTCACTTTAACAATATGTAACCTTTATTGTATTGCATTGCTTATGGAGCTTTTCTCCCCGGGCCTGTACTGAAAATGGGCACGTTCTGGCCCAGTGGACTTCTTCCCCTGGTATTTGAAAACATAGGGGATCCATTTTATTTTCTTTTAAGATATCTACTTCTTTCCAAGATATCTACTTTTTTCCAAGGTATTCCAATATTTCACTAATTGAATACATTTTTCAGAAAAAAACAGTATATTTAGTCACAAAAATAAGCTTTTGCCTTTCAGGCGTTTTTCAAGTGCACCTGAATTCTTCCAAACCCTTTTGCCCTTAATTACTTTTTCTTTAGTTTCTTCCACTAGCTTTGCATCATAACCCCTATCCATAAACATTTCACTGCTTCATTTATTTCCCTATCACACTCCTGCTTCTCACTGCACAACCTCTTTAATTCTTAAAAACTCCCACAGGTGATAGATTTAATAGTGTGGGGGTGACAACTATCACCATATAAAATATGGTTATTCTCCTCAAAATTTCTATGTATACCTATGCATTTTATTATTCTTAAATCCCTTTAATACTATATACAAAAAATGAACTTTTGTTCCTTTTTGAATTGCATCAAATTTAATATTATAATGATTATTTTGTATTTCTTAAAGAAAAACTTCTACTTCATCCCACCCCCATGACATATAAAAATCAAGTCATCAATGAATCTATAATATTGTAGAACATATTTTTTAAAAAAAGATTTTACTATAGATGCATTTATTCTCAAACATACCCATAAAGAGATTGGCATACATGAGGGCAAAACCAGCCCCCATGGCAGTTCCCTTTAACTGCTTATATAGCTCTCCATTAAATTAAAAAATATTGTAACTTAAACATAAATTAACCAATTCTGAAACATAATGCGTCTTAGGGGTATCCTTTAGAAAGTAAAATAAAGCTTCCAGGCCATGGACATGTTCTGTACTGGTGTACAGACTAACCACATCCATGACCAGGAAGAACATATTTTAAGAATAAGGCTAAGTTGTGTGTGAAATACCCACATGCTGAGACTATGGGACGTCCGAGTGGATCCACCATATCTTTGTGAATTTTAAGAACACAGAAGTAGTAAGCCATCAAATTCTCCTTAACTGCAAATCTTTTATGCACATCCTCATGGGAAAAATACTTAAATCTCAATCCCTTCATTAATAACTCTTTATACATGGCTACTGCTTCTAAGTAACTCTCCATCCCTACTAATGTATAAACATCTCTGTTCTTTAGATGGGTATAGCACATTTTTAAATATTGTATGTAATTTAATATTACTAATTTACCTCCTTTGTCAGATGGTTTAAAAATAAGTTTTCTATTTTGGCTTAATTTTTGCAAACTTAACCATTCCGCTTTAGTCAGGTTATATTTAAAATCCCGTTTAAACTTGTTCATTTTCTCACATTCCTTTTCCATTGCAAATTGTAATGTATAAGAAAACTGCTGGATACTGTCATCCCTACAAAGAGGCATGAAATCACTCTTATATGTTACACTTTCAGTATACAGTTTACAGTATGCATTCATTTCAAAATCCGAAACACATGAGTGGAAACTGTCATCACTAACTATAGATTTGTTTTCAATACTGTTGTTACTAAAATTATCAGAATTATTAGAGCTATAGCCTGGTTTAATCAGCTGAACAGTCACTATATTATCTTATACACTGCTGCAATTCTGTTTTGATTTTGTATATGCATGCTCCACATTGTTTCAGTGATCTTAAATTGTTTTTGAGTCTTCTGAGTTTTTATGTACCATTCTTCCTGACGGAACTGCTCTCTTTTTATAATGTATTGCATAATTTAACTTATTTTTGATAGCTAGGCAGACCTCTTGGGCTCTGATGTGATTTACTCAATTACTATAAGGCTATAGGACCTGTATATTGTATTACTATTTGTTTTACTGACTATATAATGCTTATGGCTCCCTCTCTTGTCTGCCTACTACATATTTAGGTATTATCACTGTTAAACTGTTACTAACTTATCTCACCTCTTCCTATCTCCAGTTTTACCCTATAGTTTCCCTTGGGACCTCGCCTGGGTGGACATACACATTCAACCAAGGTCACCTACTCCATCCACATTTTACCTAAGAAATATACTGCTCTGCTGCATCTATCCCTATTTTGGAATTTGGAAAAGTGTCTCCCAGAAGACACTGTGAATGTATGTACATTCTGTTGCCACTTATTCTACCATTGTAACTCCTGCTTGATAATATTGTCAGCTATCTCCCTACCAGGTCACACAGCAGCCTGAAACACTTTTATTTCTCCCTCTCCATCCTCTCTCCCATCCATAACTGTGTTCCTTCCCTGCTCCTCCTCTTTCATCCTATCTAGTCCCAAAACCCTCCTAGTTTACCCAGTGCAACTCTGTACTAGGCCACTAGAGGACGTCCCCTCTATATTATACACTACTCGTTCCTCACTCACTTTCTGCTTTCCTCATTCATCCACACTTTAGCCCCCTCTACCTCTTAAATACAGGAACCTTGCTTACCTTGTTACTACTTACTCTCTTGTATCCTATGCTCCACTGATTGACTCGATCCTCTCCTGATTCTTTTTCTCCGTCTCCTTTCGCCCTCGGCTCACTCCGCTCCCCTACCCTGCCCCCAAATCCCACCCGCCCCCAGTACGTCTAGCTATATCCTTCTAGTTTCCACACCCACATCCTCCCTCCACCAATCAACCATCAACACCTTAGACACACCCCTATCGCCTGTAACCCAATTAACGACCACACCCACAGCTGATGCATCTCATATCTACAACTCTCACTCACTTACCTACCTTATTCACATCCAGCTTCTCTCCTAATACTCCTCCTTCTACTCCACATTTGCTACATTTTTTCTTATCCCCCTGCACAATAAACTTATAATACACATTATACAACTACAACACATATTACCAAACATCCTTTTTCAACATGCCTCTAAATCCTTCTGCCATCCTTTTCCTCCTATCACTTTCTCTTAAAATATCATATCTTTATCACCTCACCCAACCCCATACTTCTTATCACTCACAACTTTATCACACCACCTATCATCTGAACTCCCCTCACAATCACACTCTACCATCTCCCCCCATCTTTATCCAATAACACAGCTCCTCACCTTCTCTTTCAAAGTCTTCTCCTCTCAGAAAAATTATATCCCTATAACAACTAAATACCCCTTGATCATCTCAGCTAACCAAAACCACTTTCTTACTCAACTCAACTATCTTTTGAACCCAATCTTTCATCTCATCAACAATCTTTTATCCGGTGATATCCATCCCAACCCTGGCCCTCCTCCTCTTTCTCCACACACAAGCCTATATTCTTTACTTCTCTAAACTCACAAAGTATAGTGAATAAAGTCCCAACCCTCCATGCATGGCTCAAGCACAACAAACCTGACATACTATCTATTTCAGAAACTTGGTTAAAGCCCTCTATAAGCAACTCTGAAATAACTCCACCCAGCTACTCAATCATTAGAAAGATAGGACCCAAAGGAAAGGCGGAGGAGTTGCTCTTCTTTATTCCTCTTCCTTGTTAGTTACCCCATATGACAAACCTATCCCACATTTAATAATGCTGAAATACTCCTCTCTCTACAAATTAATAAGCACAAACACATTTGTCTAGCATCAGGGACAATATTTCAACCCATAATCTTAGGAGATGTAAATATCCAATCTCCAACCAACCCTCTTAACATTAACCTTTATAACTTTTCCCAGTTAATCACCAACATAACCCACCCATCTAAAGACCCTCCAGTGGCACCATCCTTGACTGGATTCTAGTGTCACGACCCTCTTAGTGATCATCTACCTACTTTCACCCATCGACTCTCCTGCATCTCCAAATAATTATATCACTCACCAGAAATGACAAAGCTTCAACCCAACAGTCTTCATAGAGTCCCTCAAAGCAATTAATTGGAACAATCTGAAAACACTGCCACTTGAAGAAGCTGTTGCCCACTTTAACTCTACATTCTTAGGAATACTTGATTCACAAGCCCCTCTAAGAACAAAAAGAATAAACAAATTCAGCCCCTGGCTAACCAAAACCACACTATCAACCATAAACTCTACCTGAAAAATGAATCACCTGATCAACATATTGCTTACAAAACCGTTCGGAACAAAGTAAAAAAGTCAATAATCTCTGACAGACAAAAATACTTCTTCACACTCCAAAACAATAATAAAACTAACCCTCAAAGATTCTGGAAGGATCTCCACCCTTCTTAACCCCAGCAAACCACACACCCCAACCCCAAACCCAAATATCCCAGACTTGGATTTAGCTATTCAGTTCAACTCCTTTTTATCGATTCTATCAACAAACTCACTTCCTCCTTCCATGCTCTACCTCACCATCTAATACACACCAAACAACCCTATCCCCACTTCTACTTCACTTTATTCTACTACTCTTACTGGCCATCCTCCTGTAACCTCCTCAAACTCTCTCTCCTCAACCCTTCCTATTCTCATTAAAGCCTACATCCACTACCACTATCAAGAAACTCCTTCAGAAACTGAAGCCTTGCACTAATGCCCTGACAATATTCCCTCTTATTTTCTTAGTATAGGCGCAGATGCAATGGCCTACCCCATTAGGATCATAAGCAAGGGGTCCATCCGGGAATGCTCTGTGGCTCAACTGTGGAAGCAAGCATTCATCATCCCATTCTGTCCCCTATTTCTAAACTTCTGGAAAAGTGTATCCACCTTCAACTCTTGCCACATCTCTTAGATAACAACCTGCTGACCCTACACAACATGGTTTTGGCCAAATCACAGCACTATGACTGCCCTCTTGTCATTTCTTGAGACCATTAAGATTCAGGCCACATTGTCTCTACCCTATTACTTGACCTCACACCATCTCACACAATCTGCTCTTAACCAAACTGTCTAAACTTAACCTCTCTCCCTCTTCCATTAATTGGTTCTCTAGCTACCTATCAAATAGACAGCAAGCAGTAATATGGAAGAAGGCCAGTACCCCAACTGGAGTTCCCCAAGGATCCATTCTTGGTCCCCTCCTCTTCAACATATTCATCAATGATTTTCCCAAATCTATCCCATTTGCAAACATCATCCAATATGCAGATGACTCCACCATTATTTGCTCTGCCACCTCCCCCTCACTGCTCCTAAAACTGACTCAGGAAGCTTTTTCAATAACTGAACAATGGATGAAAACAAACCATTTAGCACTCAATGCATCTAAAACAAAACTTATGGTATTCACCCCTTCCAAATCCACCTCCTTCAACACAAACTCCTTCTCAATTACCAGCCTAAATAAATCACCCCTAGAACTAGTGTCCAAAACTAAACTACTAGGTGTACAAATTGACAATCGCCTGAGCTACAACTCCCATCTACAACTAAATATTAAAAAGACCCATCAAAAACTAGGTATGCTCTACCGTCAGAACCAATACCTTACAAGCTCCTCCAAAATCACACTTGCTTCATCTTTTCTCATCCCCTCCCTTCTCTATGGGGCCCCATTACTGACTAACCTCCAGTCCTCTCTAAAAAAGCAGCTTTCCTCCTGCTATAATAAAATTAACAGCCATAGGTCCACCACTCACCACTGTTCCTCTCTTCAAAACTAAAATTACCAAATCAACTCATATATATACAGCTGACTTTTGCTCACAAGCTCATTCTTAGCCCTTCTCTTTGTCCCTCCCTGTCTTCTGCCTTCAAAATGCACCTACCAAATAGAATCCTAAGGTCCAACAATCAAAACCTATTAGTAGTACATAAACCATGTCATCCCCCAGGCAAATACTTACTAGCTTTTAACCTTGCCCGTCTCTGGAACTCACTTCCACCATCTATTATTACCACCACTAACCGTACATGTTCAAAAAATCTCTTCATACACACCTACGGTCCCAATGGGATTGTTCTTGCTCCCTCCCCTCATAAACCTTTGCCACCCTGCCCCCCTCCCACTTATGATACATAACTCTTCCTATCAAAGCTTATGTTCTCTCAGAATATTTACTTTACAATGCAATTTTATATTCTTTTCTGAACAACTTCTCCATATACATATCTCCTACTGTTCTCAACTTATTTACCTGTTATTTTCCCTCATCAGAGTGTAATACTTTAAATACTTTTTAATGTTTTTGAACTGTGTGCTTATATGTTTTAAATGTTTTAATGTTTAAATATTTTATCTCTCAACCTGTATAATTTTAATTGTAGTTATTTTGTATGTACCCATTGTTTGTCTGTACTGGAGCTTTTCTCCCCAGGACTCCATTGAAAACGGGTTCTTTTGGCCCAATGGACTATCCTGGTAAACCAACTGCAAATAAAATAAAATAAATCATTCTGGGCAAAAAACTTTTAAATTCAGTTTTCTAATAAATTTAAATACTTCACATTTTAACTTATGAACTCTTGGAAAAGCCATGGGTATAAATTTTAAGCCCTTATTCAGTACTGCTAAATCAGTTGCAGTTAAAACACAATTTGACAAATTTACTACATAGTCCCCTTGACAGTTTATACTAGAGCCACTTGCCTCTTAATTGTCTGAGAATTGGGGTGATATTCTCCATGGTAGTCATGTCTATAGTTGTTATTAGTATACCGCTTCTTATTGTTTCTCCCAGGCTCCCGAAAAGTCCCATTTAAATAGTCCGGGTTCCTCACCTCCGGTAACCCTGGAAAATGATTTTCCTCCTCACTGTCCCCTGTAACAAACTAGGAATCACTCACCACCGTGGAGACACGGCCGTTGGTGTTGCTTCTTCCTGTTGAAACCTCACACGGCGATGTTGTTTACACTGATTGGTTGAGATTACGAATGCCTGATTGCATTTGGAATCTCTGATATCCCTATGCATTTTTTTTCTTCTTTTTTTTTTTCCTTTCAGTAAGTTATTTTTCATACCCGTTTATACCCGTTTAACTTGTCATTCACTGTAGCCAAATAATTCTCCAACATTGCATTACTGGACTTCTCCACTATGTTTTTGGGCATATTTCTTTAGTTTCCGTAATCAGCCTTTGCCTCTTCACATTATCCTCTCTTTCAGAATGTTAACCCATTACAGACTGCATTTTTGAGCAGCCACAGCCCACCAGGTATGGAAGCTCTTATCTCCCTCGGTTTAAGCTTTTGTTTACCCCAACCGGACATTAGCAATGAAATCTCAACTGTTTGGAATACTGCAGCAGTGATCGGTAGGACATCTGTGGTTTTGGTAAGTTCTTACATAACTGCACTTTCCCCAACACAAATGTGCTTTCTTGTATTCTGCATAAAGTTCACCAAAATAAGCCACTTTTCAGGAGACTGACAGTGCTTGGTAATTATGCAACCCATATTTGGAAGGACTGTGAAATAACAGTAAGGCATTCATCTGCTGTTGGTGTACAAGTGTCTTAATTGTTTGCTTTGTTTGCTTACAGATTACAGACAGTGGAACAGAAGATGATGTATCAGAAATAAAGAAAGCTTATCAAGGTAAGATGAAAATAGTGATAGCTTTACTGACCTTCAGTGAATGCAGGACATAGTTTTGTATTTTCCTTTAAAGCAGATAAAGAAGCAGAAGAAAGTTATAATGGGAATACTTCTTGGTGAACCTGTCATTGGCCTTATCCTTTCATTCCAGTTCAACATTTTTGAAGCTGTTAAATTCAAGAGCACATGTCCGGTTACTTGCTACAGCAGATGCACCTATTCAGAGTTTGCATTTTATTTTCTGCCATTCTGCTGTCAGTCAATATATTTGTTATGGAACGTTCTAATGTTTGATCTTTGAAGTGCCTGTGCCTTCTGAGTGTTCTTGTGGCCTCCTAATTAAGAGAGAGCCTAGATATTGACACTTTTTCATCTTCATGGGAGATGAGCAAAATATGAAGCATTGCTGAAAGTGTCAGGAGTTCAGTTTGGCTGCCACCAGTTTTATGGGGAGAAGTTTCTCCCCTACCTCTGTGTCTGGAAAAATTACAGTTTGCCAGAGAGGTCTCTTGTACAGCCCAGGCTTTTGTCAGAATGCCATTAAAAGGCTAATAAAAAAGTAGGCAGCTGTGGTCACACCCTCTGGAATGCCTGTTGCCTGTCCTCAGTAGCTTCCTCAATACCATGGTCTTACCTTCAACTAGTGAAGGCTGCAGTTCCTGTTCTCTCTTTTGACTGATAATTGCTGCAACAGGAGTGGTCACACCGTGCAAAAGCTATTGGGGGGGGGGGGGTCCTAAACGGTTGTCCGTCACTACCAGTCTGGAAGGTGTCACAGAGGATTACGGCTGTGAGCTGTTAATAGACTTCATCTTGTCCAGGGTTTGATTTCCTTTGCATGCATTTGCCTACTGTGTGACTCTGAGTAAGATGCACACTAGGACAGTGCTTTGGGACAGTTATGAAATTGGACTAACTCCCAGTGAGTCTCCTGAACTAAATGCCTAGTAACTACCTACGAACCTTCCAGTTATCGGGGATAGCTTATGCAGAGACTAGAAGCATGTGGATTCTGCTTTTCCAAAGTCCAGGGAGGCTGGTGCCTCACAAACTTACGTAGCTGCAAGGAATGAGAATCTGACTAGGCATTCTGGACTGGACTGCTGTGTGATTTGTTTGAGTGAGTAAGGAACACAAAAGTTACCATATTCTGTTACCCTGCCATCTAGCATTGGAGGGGTGGGCAAGAGGTTTCTACTGTGCCACTTCGGAGCTCAGATTGCTCAATGCACTAACCTGTCTAGATTAAGCTTTCTGTTTAACAGCTTAGGTGGCAAAGCTTGTGGGAGATGAGCAAAATACAAAACAGTGCTGAAAATGTCTATTCAGTTTGGCTGTCTCCAGCATTGTCATTATGGGGAGAAATGTCTGGCCTACCTCTATGCTTGGAAAAATACTAGGGTTTGACACAGAGGTCTCTTGAACACAACTAAAAGGCTAATAAAGCAATGACCGCACACCATAGGATGCCTATCTCTCTGTCCTTGGTAGCTTCGTCAATATCGTGCTTTCACCCTCAACTAGTTGGTCATGCTGGAAGATTTTTCAAGAGAAAAATTGCCTTGTGTTCCCAGTGGCAGTCACTTCCTGAGTCTGGGCTCAGGCAAGGTCTTGTCTTTGGCTTCTGTACTGGGCAGCCATGTGTCTGTCTATAATTTTGACTCTGTCTGCACTTTACCAGCAGGCATTTGCCTGTGCAAAGCAGCATGGCTGAAGCTCTCCTCCCTTAAAGTAATAGTTCACACAGTCTATCCTGGATGTCCCATTCCAAAGGTAGGTTCTTTTCAGATGGCCTTCGCAGGGGGATTAGTGGATGACATTCTGAAAAAGAATATCATTCCTTGCTGCTTTGTAAGACTTTTACAAACCCCTTTGCTTTACTATTTTCTATGCTTGGCCATCCTCCAAGAAGGAGGTAGGGTTCATGTCATACAAAAAATGCAAATGCCAGTGTGGTGGGCAAATTCCACATAAGGGTAGCCATCTCCAGTGTTGTTTCCGCTTCAGACCTACCCACAACCATAAATCTTGTCCCATTTGCCAGCCTTTGTGCCAAAGACCTTAAGGAGTAGACTTTCCTCTTTAGCTGTATACTTGGAGAACCGGCACTTAAAGTTGCTAGCTAAAAGAGTGCTGGAGGGATCCTTAGGGCCCAAGGTTGAGTCTGATATGAAGCAGAAGGCCAAAAAGCTGAGGCCTGAACTTTCTGCTGTGCCTCTTATCATGGATGTCTCTTCTGAGGCAGAGGAGAGCCCAGAGATCAGTACTGTTCCTGGTCCCGATTCACAGACAAAGCTCGATACTGAGGCCGCCTTGAATCTGATAGGAGGGACGTCCTCAGAGGCTGAGCAGGCATCTGTCTCAGATGTACAGGGTGAACTGAGGCTTGTGATTATCAAAGGCCCAAGGGGGATACCGCAGATCCTTGTGCAGGAGAAAATTCACTCGGATATTATTGAATGTAGGCCTACGTCTGGGCCTCCTACATTACATATTGCTGATGTGTATCTTAAAAAGAAGCAGAAGACTAAAACACCTGTCCCCTCCTAAAGACCCTCAAAGCGATTGGGAACAATTCACTCAAGGCCTTTTCAAGGCCCTTATGGGGGCCATAGGCTTCCTTCAGGTGTTTGTCTTGCCCCTCCCCTCCCCCAGCATTGCAAATGGGATAGCACTCTGGTATCTGAAGTACAGAAGAGAGACTATGATCTTCTGCAGGTGGAATCCTCTAGCCCTTCAGCTATTCCTCCTCTGTTACCTGCATTTCTACATGCCTTTGCCTCTCAGACCCCATATTCCCAGCCTCATGCCCCTAAGAAGCCTGACCAATTTTACAACATACCTGAGGACTGCAAGTTTCTGTTCAGATGTCCTTCAGCAGACTCATTGGTTGTTTCAGTGGCCTCAGACAAACCATCCAGGTTACTACTTTCAGCTACTCTCCTTCCTTCTGATAAGGACAGGATCCAGGATCTTGGAAAGGCTGGCAGAAAAGTGGACACTTCTGCCACCTTGGCATTTAGAGCCATCAGTTGCCAAACACACGTGACTAAATTTGCCCTAGACCTTCTCTCTCGGCTCTCAGGTCATTTTTGATTTACCTGATTCAGAGTGTAAGACTTTGGCTGTGCCCTTGATTGGAGCCTCCTCTCAAGTAGCCCACCATGCGTCAAATGCAGCTGTGATGCTGCAGAGGGATCTGCCAGAGCAGCTGCCTCTGGCTGTGTCTTATGGCTGGAGTCTTAACCAGGAGAATCTCCTTACCAGGTGATATTAAAGCTAAATTTATGAATGCATCTTTGGACAACTCTGCATTCTTTGGCCCTGCAGCAGCTAACTTGTTTAAGTCTCTCCAAGAAAAGGGTAAGGAATTGAAACACATCTTTGTTTCCCCAGTGTCCACGTTTCAAAGGAATTATCCAGCTAAACCATTTTTATACATAGAAACTCCCGCCCTCCTCCACCTAAAACAAAAAAGGGTGATAGGAGGCCTCAGCAGTCTAGGGCTTCCCCTACAGCTTTGTCTCAGAAACGGCTCTTTCCTTACAGGTCTGGTTCCCTGTGACTGCCCAAACTACCTCACCCACTTTCCTCTTTCCCACTTCCACAGGGTGGCGGAACCAAAGAAAGGAAGCATAACTCAAGACTCCTGGGTTCTCTCTCTCTCTTTCAGAAAGGATACTTTCTGGTATGGGATTCCCTACTTTCCTTCAGGAGAATTCCTCAACTGCCAATAGAACAACTTCCTTCCTTTCCAGGGGTACTACTAGATATGCTGAAACAAGGGATAATTCAGGTGGTTCCTCAAGACCAAAAAGGAAGAGGCTTCTACTCCAGAATGTTCCTAATGTCCAGAAAAGATGGTCCTTGAACACCCATTCTGGGTCTTTATCTCAACACCTTCCTGAAGGTACTCACCTTCTACATGTTAACTCTTCAGAACTTGTTTCCCCTTATAGGAAACCTACATGGCGTCCCTGGATATCAAAGATGCATACCTGTACATTCCTATCCACCCCAGCTGCAGGAAGTGTTTACCTTTCTCTGTGGCTTCATAGCATTTTCAGATGTTCATCGTGCATACAGCTGCAGTCATAACAGATATGGGTTCTCCTGCCGTCAGGCGGGTCCTTGGTCGGCCGAATTACAAAGTCTAGGTCCGGCGTCGGTTGTCGTCGCTTCTTCCCTGACGTCAGTGCGACAGGGGTATAAAAGAACCAGCTGACGCCATTTTCTTCAGTCTTTCTTGCCGCGCGGTGCCCGAAGCAGAAGCAGTTCGCAAGTGCCGGTCAACCAGCTCCTGAAATTACGAAAATTTTGCAACCGAAGTCTTCTTGAAAGCTAAGTACCCCGTTGGGGAAACTTTTCTTGCCTCAGACCGATGTCAGACAAAGTTAATAATTGTATTTCATGTGGGAAGCAAATACCGCATAAGGATTTTCATTCCCTCTGCATTCCTTGCTTAGGCCCAGACTGCGACGTCTCGGTCTGTCGTTTTTGTGCTACCTTCAACAAACGCACCATTAAGCGTCGGGCGGAGTTCACCCAGCACTATTTTGGTAAAAAATTTAACTACATTATGTCGTCGGATACTCCGACTCCAGTTTTGTCTAAAAAATGCAAAGATAAGGACCGACACACGAGGTCCGCGGCCACTACCGACACCATGCCAAAGCCGGCTACAGGTGGTCTGGTTCTCAGTGAGGCGCCTACGCAGCCCCTGCCTACCGACGACACTTCATTGGCGGTGTCTACTGTGCCCGAGGTCGCAGGCTCCTCGGCCCACACCCCGACTACAGATACCGAAGCCACTCCTGGTGGTGAAACTCAATATGTAGACAGGTCTGCCTCCTCTCAAGGTGTCTTCAGACCTTCCTCTTCTTTTTCTATCAAGGCTTTCACCAAGTCTAAAGCAGCCATGCATTCTAAGAGACCAGCTACACAGGGCCCTTCTCCAGGCCCCATGCCTAAAAAGCAGATGCTTAAAATGGCTGAGGATTTAATTACTCTTATCAGGGGTTCTCAACCCCCCCCCCCCCCAAGACAAAAGGCCCAGAGTGGAGGAAGAATCCCCCTCCTCTGACCAGGCCTCATTATTTCAGAGCACTCTGATGAACAGGAACATTCTTACTCCCCTTTTGAAGATTCTGATGCAGAGGAGTCCATTCCCTCTGCCCCCCCCCAGAGGATTACTCATTTGGGGAAACCTTGCATACCTTGAGGGAACACTTCCACTGGGAAGGCCAAGAGTACTCAGACTCCAAGAAAAGGCTTAGGGATTTTCTCTTGCTACCTCAGCACAGGCCTCTGGCTATACCTCCTGTCTTAGACATACTAGATGATGTGTATTCGGAGGCCTGCCTTAACCCAGACTCTCTACCTCCAGCCCCAGTCAAGCCTGACAGGTACTACCGGGTTCCTGACTCACACCAGTTTTTATACAAAAGCCATGCGGCTGACCCAGAAACTATTTCACAGGGCCCCAAGGGAATTAAGGCCTCAACTGCTAAAAATCCATTACCTTCCGAGAAAGATTCCAGATCTTTAGAAAGGTGGGGAAAAAAGGTATACACCTCGGCCACCTTAACCATGAGGGCATTACACTGCCAGTTCCATATGTTAAAGTACCAACAGTTTCTGTTATCACAGGTGAGAAGCAAAATGTCACAACCTGAACAACCAGACGAAGGAGTTGCAGGATTTGATGCATAGTGCAGAACAAGTGGGTAAATATACCTTGCAATGTGGTTTTTATGCTCTAGCGGCCTCATGTAGAGCTGCTGTTACAGGATCAGTCATACGTAGACATGCCTGGCTCAAGGAGCAAACCTTACCAGATCATGTCAAAGCTAAATTACTAGATGCCCCTCTACAAAAGGATGTATTATTTGGTGTTAAAGCTGAGGAGGTATTAAAGAAAATGGAGGAAAAGGCTAAATCAATGCAAACAGTGAAAGATTTTCTACAGGTACAACCTCCACGTTTCAGTAGAAATTGGCCTTCCAAAAATTGGTCCTTTCCAGCCACGGACAGACCCCAAAGAGGTAGATACAGGCGCCCGAGGGGCAGAGGGCAATCTCAAGGATCGTTTAGAGGCAGACAATGGCAAGCTCCTACACAAAGATGTGGTGAGGATAGTTCGCAGCCATTCAGAAAGCAAACCCAATGACTTTCCCCTTTGCATGCCAAGCAAGGCTCAAATGGCAGCACCTTTAGGCAGAAAACTGGCATTATTTTCGAAAAATTGGCATATTGTCACAAAAGACAAATGGATCCTGGACATTATAAACAGAGGCTACAGATTCCATTTTCACACCCTTCCAAAAATGAGAGGCATGCCAAACCTGCCACACAATCAAAGGGCACAAATCTCATGGACATGAAAGCTATTCAAGAGGTACCTACTCAAGAACAAGGTCAAGGTTTTTATTCCAGACTATTCCTGGTACCAAGGAAGGGAAAAGATTGGAGACCTATTTTGGACCTATCCATCCTAAACACATTTTTACTCGTGCCAAAATTCAAGATGCTCACATTACAGCAGCTTCTTCCCATGCTGGGCAAGGAGTCTTGGCTGGTAACATTGGACCTCAAGGAGGCATACCTGCATGTCCCAATCAGACAAAATTGCAGAAGATACCTCAGATTTCTTGCAGGTTCAACCCATTATCAATTCTCTGCATTGCCCTTTGGCTTATCTACTGCCCAGAGTATTCACGAAATGCCTGGCATCAGTAATTGCCTACTGCAGACTTCAAGGGATACAAATATACCCATATTTGGACGATTGCCTGATCCAAGCGGACAGCAAGCACATACTTCTGAAACACCTGGCTTTTGTAATAATGTTGTTGAATTCTCTGGGATACACAGGCAACAAAAAGAAATCAAGGCTAATACCCTCTCAGAAAATAATTTTTCTGGGTGCCAACTTGGACACAAACACCCAGATGGCCTACCTCACGCCAGAGAAACAGGGGCAGCTAACTCAATACTTCAGAAAACTAGCAAATTTCACCAGGCTGACTGCAAGGAAAATCCTGCAGGCTCTGGGATTCATGGCATCTTGCATCTTACTAATCCCATGTGCAAAGCTGCATATGAGGAAACTTCAATGGTACCTGAAAAACCTATGGTCTTAACACAGCCACAGTTGGGAAACAATAATACCACTAATTCCATGTCTTCAAAAGGAATTTCTGTGGTGGGCTCAAGCATGCCAAACAAACACAGGTCTCCCATTCTGCAAGCCTCAAGCAAATCAAGTCATCACAACAGACGCCTCGGACTACGCCTGGGGGGCGCATATGACAGATCGGTGCATTCAGGGCAAATGGTCCCAAAGAGAAAAGCACCTTCACATCAATCAAAAGGAAATGCTAGCAGTAATAAATGCTGTTATAGCTTTCAAAGACCTTCTGCATCCAGGTCAACTATTGATAAGGACAGACAACACCACAGTAATGTGGTACATAAACAAACAGGGAGGAACCCATTCATACCCCCTATGCAGGCTGGCCATGTCACTTTGGAACATGGCTCTGGAATTACAAATCGAACTTCAAGCACAGTACTTGCCAGGCAGGGAAAACACGCTGGCAGACAACCTAAGCAGAAATATGACAGATCCACACGAATGGAAGTTGCATCCTCAAGTTTTTACAGAGATAATTCAAGCAAGGGAAGGCCAGACATAGATCTCTTTGCCTCCCACAAAAATCACCAATTGACAAAATTCTGCTCAAGGACTTTTCATCCACAGGCCTGGAGAGTGGATGCTCTCTCTTTCAGTTGGACAACAATGACAGTTTATGCCTTTCCACCTCTTCCTCTGCTGCCCAAAGTTCTATTAAAAACCAGAGCAGACAGACCAAAGATGATTCTCATTGCTCCAGACTGGCCAAGACAGCACTGGTTCCCACTCCTGAGGAGCCTGATGCATTTCCCACCATGGACCCTACCTCTAATGCCTCTTCTGACACTCAATCTGGCCGCATGGAAGATTCCTTAGCTTCACAACAGACCCTACTCTCCAAGGAGGTGCAGGATGTCATTTTGGAGGCCAGAAGGCCGTCTACTAGAAAAGCTTACTCCGCAAAATGGAAACGGTTTTGTGCCTGGAATGAGAAAAAGGGCCAGAATACTGGAAAACTGAATTTACCTCAAATATTACAGTATCTAGCTGAGCTGCTAAGCAGTGGACTTTCATTCTCCTCCATCAAAATACATGCCTCAGCCATTTCTGCAGAATACAACACTGATCCACCTTTATTCTCTCATCCCCTCTTAAGACAGTTCCTCAGAGGGGCTAAGAATATAAAACCCCCAAGGAAACAACCAATACCTGCTTGGGACCTCAATTTCATTCTAGAAAAGCTGACCTTGCCTCCTTTTGAGCCAGCTGCCTCAACAGATTTGCAATATTTGTCCTGGAAAACAGCCTTCCTTCTGGCTATCACCTCAGCTCGCAGGGTATCCGAACTACAAGCCCTCATGGCTGTGCAGCCTTTCATCATTTTCCATCAGGACAGAGTTTCCTTACGAACCAACCCGTCCTTTATGCCAAAGGTGGTATCCAGGGTGGCTTTGAATCAGGCTATCCACTTACCTACCTTTTACCCTAATCCTCAAAACAAAGGGGAGAGACTACTACATTCCTTGGACATCCACAGGCAACTGCGCTATTATTTGGACAGAACAAAGCCTTTCAGAAAATCAGAACAACTCTGTGTCCTATGCTATAGGAGCTCAAGGGAAGCCAATTTCCAAACAAGACAATCTCAAAATGGATAGCCCACTGCATACGCTTTTGTTACTCTTTTCATGGTAAAACTGTCCCTGCAGGCATCAGATCTCACTCCACAAGGGCCACAGCTACATCTGCAGCTTTCCTCAGAGGAGTTCCTACCAAAGATATTTTGGAAGCAGCCACTTGGAGTTCTGTGCATACCTTCTCCAAGCACTACAACCTACCATTATACTCCAAAACTAGAGCAGGCTTTGCCACTGCAGTCTTGCAGGGCATCCTGGCTCCTCCTAGTTCCACCTAGTGCCTACCACCCCTTTTTTAGCTTTGGGATTCTACCCATCTGTTATGACTGCAGCTGTATGCACGATGAACATAGTACAGTTTTGTACCTACCATAAATGTAGATGTTCGAGTGCTAATACAGCTGCAGTCCAGGTTTCCCTCCCTCCTTCCCCTCTTGGGACAGGCCTGTTGGCTAACACCTCCTCATACAACCTGATTGGGGTATTCATTTATGGTGTATTTGCTTGCAACTACTGTATTTTGATTATATTGCATTGCATTATTACATAAATTTATGTATTGCCTTCCTTCTGGGGGCACCTGACATCTGGGGCAAGAAAAACTGAAGAAAATGGTGTCTGCTGGTTCTTTTATACCCCTGTCGCACTGACGTCAGGGAAGAAGCGACGACAACCGACGCCGGACCTAGACTTTGGAATTCGGCCGACCGAGGACCCGCCTGACGGCAGGAGAACCCATCTGTTATGACTGCAGCTGTATTAGCACTCTAACATCTACATTTATGGTAGGTACAAAACTGTACTTTCTCTGCCTTGCCTTTTGGCATCGCTACTGCACCAAGGGTTTTCACAAAATGTCTAGCTCCCTAAGATTGCCTACTGCAGGCTTCAAGGCATCCACGTTTTCCCTTACCTGGCTGAGCTCCTCTTTCTGACAACCTCCCCAGAAGTCTTGGAACAAAATATCCTCTTTGCCATTTCTCTTCTATGTTTGGGATTTACTATAAACCAAAACAATTCCATCTCACCCCCTTTCAGGATCACATCTTCCTAGCGAGCAGGATTCAGACAAATCTCATGATGGGTCTCCCTTCCTCCTCAGAAGGCTTAGGACCTCACCTCCTACTTCCAAAACCTCCTGCCTCTGCACCACGTTTCAGCCAGAGTTCCTCAGGGTTTTGGGCTTCATGGCATCCACCTTCCCAATGTTAACACTGGCCAAACGTCACACAAGAAAACTCCAATGGTTCCTAAAGTTAGCTTGCTTGAAGCATTCACATCCCCTGTAGTTTTCAATTCCTCTCATTCCCTGTCTGAAGAAACGACTCCAGTGGTGAATGAAGCAAGTTTCACTCAACCCAGGACTCCCTTTGCACCCTCTGCCACCAGTTCGAGTTGTTCACAGATTCCTAGGATATGGGCTAGGGGCAGCTTTCAGAAACTTTAAAGCACAAAGGATATGGTCCCCATCTCAACTAAGGGAGCACATCAGTGTAAGGGAGATGAGGGCGCTGCTGCTAGCCATTCAGATCTTTCATCCTCTCAGGACCCCTAAAGCTGTCCACAGGCACAATATGATGGTCCTGTGGTATGTGAACAAGTTGGGGAGGCATGGGGACAAATCCTACCTTCTTTGCAGGCTGTTATTCCAGGCTTGGGAGCTGGCAAGCCAATATCAGGTGACTCTCTTCCAGCCAAAATTGTGTGGCAGACTCCTTGAGCAGGTTCCTAACTCAGTCCCACAAATGGATGCTTCAAAGGGATGTGTTTTCTGGAAATTCTCCTTTGGAAGTTGTATGCCCTGTTTTTCTCTTGGAAGGGGATGTTATTCATTCCCACCCTTTCCACTCATTCTGAAAGTCCTGTTCAGAATTCAACAGGACAACCCAAAAATCTTGCTGGTAACTCCCTCATGGCCAAGACAGCATTGGTTCCCTATTCTCCTGCATTTAGTTAAGGACAGTCACCACAAGATACCTCACAGGGTGGACCTTCTCGCACAAGACAAAGGAACTCTCATTCACCCCCACTTGTCAACCTTTCACTTGACTGTGGGTGATAGGGCTTTTAATTCCTTTTAGACACCTCTTGTCAGAGGACATGCTCAGGGTCCAGCAGGAGGCCAGGAAACCCAATACCAGATAATCTTACTTATCCAAGTGGAAGAGATTTTCACATTGGTGTCTGTCATGAGGCTTACTCTTCTGTGAAGGCCCACATGTCGGCTATCTTTGCCTGTCAGCCTACCCCCCCAGCTAGTAGGTTTGAGGCTAAACAATTTTTTAAAGGCGTCCTTCATAGGTTCATAGGTTCATACTAGGCTATCTGCCCGAGGGCATTTACAAGCCTAGCCCATCGTTTTGTGGCTTACGCCACCCCTTTAGTATGGGGAACTATACCCATTATTTTGCTGTGCCTCTGTCGAGCAGTGACACTGAGGTAATCCCTGGGGTATATCTGCGATCTCCCATCCATTGGTCAAGATTTCTCTTGAACAAGGCCAGCGAGGTGCTCTGCCTCACATGTACCGGGATTTTGTTCCACAGCATAGGGAGTCTTTGGGTGATGAATCTATCCCTCCAGCACGTCCTATTAATAGCCGTGTCAAGGTTTAAGTCTCCGCCCTTGTGGCTCTGATGGATCTAGATTTTTGAGGTGAAGCATATTCATCAAATCTGGGTTTGACATGGCCTTGTATGTTAGGCAAAGGTCACCTCTGAGCAATGGCGGTTTAACTGAATAGAGCTGGAGTTCTTTCAGTCGGGCAGCATAGGACAGATTTTTGAGACCCTTTATCCTTTTGGTGAGGAACTTTTGTGGCCTCTCCAGCTGCTGCAAGTGTCGGGTCAGATACATTCCGAATGGGGCATTGTACTCAATCATTGGTCTGATGAGTGATGAGTAAAGGAGACTATGACCTCCTTGATCTAGATGAGAATCCCTTCATGATAAGGTGGGCAGTGTAGAAGGTCTTCCTAACTACTTTAGCTACATGGGTGTCGAATGACAGACTACTATCAACCTGGGTCCCCAGGTCCCTGATAACTTCTTCTGTGCTCAGTGGATTGCCACCTATTTGGTACCTACGGCTAACGTTGTTTTTCGGGAAGGGTATGCCTATGCATTTTTGGCATTTAACTTTAGGCCGTGGCTCTGGCACCAGTTATCCGTTTCTGTGAGACCCTTCTGAAGGATATCTGTGTCAGATGTGTTTTCTACTATGCCCCCGAGTTTGCAGTCATCTGCAAACTTTGTCAGCCATAACCCTCCTGTGTTTGCTTGTACTTCGGAAAAGTAGATGCCAAACAAGAGTGGGCCCAGGACTGAGCCCTGTGGGACACCACTTGTGACAGGCTTTGAGTCTGACATGGCGCCAGCAGCTCTGACCCTGTGGGTTCTGTCACTCAGCCAGTTTGCAACCCATCTTGTGATGTATGGGTTGACATTTAAGCTGATGAGTTTTTCAATGATACCCGAATGGGGTATTGTATCGAAGCAAACACGAAGAGGCCAGCAAATAGGTTTCACCGTTTATTAAAGGTACAAAAATGGACCAAAAGGTACCGTAAGTTAAACAGAGATACTCATACTAGTTTCGGCACCCGCCTTCTTCAGTGAGTATAAGTAGACAAAATAATATGAATATACACCAGCGTCAGTATAAATACTTTTGTTGGCCAATGGGAATGAAGACATTCAAATTGTGCTCTCAGCACAAAATTAAGTTATAACAAAAACATGGAAATGGAGTATGATGAACCAAAAAGGTTATATCCAAATTCATGGATAAGATTACATAAAGCTAACACCTAACAAAATATACCATGGGCAATTGGTAAACTACATTACATAAAGAAATATTCAATCCAAGACCATAAAACAATATATGGTCTAAACAAAAAAGCAAACCAAATAGAATTAGATGTGTAAACATATAATCAAAAAATATATATGAGAACCAGAAGCAAACCCCTGGCCAAATATAATATAAACAATTAATAAACATAAAAATATGTAAATATATCCAGAGATATTGATTTGAGAACAATACAAAAATATGAAAAATAATAAATAAATAGAAATGCAAACACAACATCCAAATATGGAATCCTGTGAATTATATGGCTGCAAATAATTATATATATATGCAATAGTGACAACCATATACACAGGTGATAATAAAATGATAAATATCTTAAATTATAAATGGTCATTCAGACCAGGCGGAAAAAGGGCACCAAGATGTGTGATCCAGTATTTTTCTTTATGGCTCAGTATTCCCGGCCAGCCTGTCATGTTATTTCTGTTACCAGTAATTTTATCAATAATGGTAAACATGAACTTGGCACTTGGATGTTGGACCGTATGTAAATATAGTGCATTGGATGTTTTGTGGTTCCTAATGTCACTGCGGTGTTCACCAATTCTGATTCGTAGTGAACGTGATGATCTGAAGTAGGATATTCATTTGTCTGCAACCTGTGGGTTATGGATCCGATATCGGATCCGAACCGGCATAGTTTCCAGCTATGGATCCAAGCTCTCAGCTCCTCCCCTCACCCATAATGCCCTGCTCTACCCTCATGACCCCAGATCTTGTTTGCCGCGCTGGTAACTGGATGTGGTGTCTTTAGCTCTCAGCTAAGTGGTATTTTTCTTGTATAAAAATAGAAATGTTTGCTTTCTTTAAACTTTTGTGTGAAAGTTGTAGGTTCCCTTTGTGTATTGACTGTTTTAGTTTTAATTTAATTTACAGTAGTATTTTTATTCCAGAGTGTGTGTGAGGCCTGTGTGCTTGTTTTAGTTTTTGTTAAGTTACTTCTGTAACTTTTGGGAAGTTTGACTATGGCTGACCAGCCTAAGTCATTCTTTGTGTGGCCATAAGCTCTCACCGGCTGATGGCCACACTCGGTGTGTTAGTGTCTTGGGGTTGAGCACCTCACATCTGGCTGTTCCATTTGTGCAGGGTTCAACCCCAGGGCACTGAGGAGCGGAGGTCCAAGCTGGTCCTGGCGGGTCTTTACCGCCGGACTCGGCTCGACCCCCGGGACTCCTGGCTGCAGCTGTTCCCCTGTAGCACCCCTCCTGCTCCTGGGACTCAAACTCCCGCTTCAGGACAGGAGAGGGATGCTCTAAGAAGGACCGGAGGGAGAAGCACGCGGGCGAGACCTCTGTTTCGGCCCGCCGGGCTTCTCCCGGCTCCTTGGAGCGGTCTCCTCCTTCTCGGCTCCGGTCACCTGTGTGCTTCTCACGGGTCCTGAGGAGGAGGAGACCCGATCTCAGCGAGGCTATCGAGGAGGCATTCCAGGCCTACCTCGGTAGCCTGCGAGGCGTTCCTCCATAGCCTTTTCGATGCTGATCTGGACCGGATGATGCGAAGGTTCATCCAGGCCCAGATGCAGATGGGAGTGCTCTTGCCTCCCCTCGGGGAGCTCAACACCCTTTTCAAGCCTATCGCTCCTTCTCCGACCCGCTTCGGGTTGGAGCAGCTGGAGCCGAGCAGCCGAGCGGGGAGGTCGGATCCGATAGTACTGGTGCCGGATCCGACCATGCCCTCGAGTGCGTCGGACCCGATCTCGGAGCCTGGATCCGAGCCGGATCCGGGGATCAGTGCTCGCCGGCGCCGTCTGTGTCGGAGCGCACTGTCCCGGATCCGAGTGCCGCGCCGGCTCCGATCCACTCTTCGGATCCGAGGGGAGCCGATTGTCGGATCCTTTGGTCGAGGTCGGCTCTTCGGCTTTTGATGTAGTGGAGAGGGCTCTGTTGAGGGTCTCCGGACCCCGGCACTTGCTCGCCCGTCCCGCTCCCTCTGCACTGGGCCAGGCTTCCACCATCCGGCCCCTGGGACAGCCCGTTTCTGTTGCTCCTATGGAGCAATTGGCTGCTGCGAGGACTCTTCTGACAGCCCCCCAGAGGAGGCTCCTCGCAAGCATACGTGCAAAAGGAGGCACATAGACTCCCCTGAGTCTCTCACTGAAGACACGGACTTGGAGGAAGGGAAGGCTCCCAAGGTCACCCCGAGGATGTCTCCTTCGGAGACATCATGGAAATGCTCCGTATCAGGGGTGGTCTGCCCAAGTCTTCCTCGGACGAGTCCGTGTTCTTGGAGGCATTGAAACGGGCCCGTCTACCTCTTGGGTGTCCCCCCCTGCCGACCCCCTGGTGGACCTTATTACCACCAGGGCGTGGAAGGAACCGGACACCGTGGAGCCAATTCCCAAAAGACCTGACAAAATCCTTAGCCCGCCTTCTGACAGGACCCATTGGAGTAAGGGGCCTCCTGTAGATGCCATGTTGATGGCGGCGGCCACAAAGAGGGAACTGGCTCAGGAGAGTCCCTCAGTCCACCCACCGAGCAAGGAGTCTCGGATGATGGACCGCTTGGGGAAGCGGATGTTCAGTTGGCGACCTTTTCGGTGAGGGCGCTGAACTATTTGGCACACGTTATTCGGATGCAGCGAGACCTTATTAAGCTGCATCCCTGAGTCCATTTCGGAGGAGGACAGAGCTCTGCACTCCACCAAAATGGCCACTCTAAGGTCAGTCACGAATACTTCTATGCGGCTACTCTCCCATGCTACGGAGGGCGCCGCTAGAGCTGGGACAGGACTGGTGGCGTCAGGCCTGGCTCCGCCACTGCGATTTCTCTGAGCCCTTCAAGGCCGCCCCTTTGATGGTTCTGCTCTGTTTGGCAAGACCGTTCGCGAGACGTTGACCCAGAGCGAGAAGGACGGAAGACGCTGTCTGCCGTCGGAATCCGCTTCTCTGCACCCCAGAGGCCCTATTCTAGGAACCAAAAGGGTCAGAAGAAGATGTGGTTCCGAAGTCGCAGCAGTCCCAGCCTGCTCCGGACAACCAGTCCTTCCGTGGCAGAGGAGGACAAGGAGGACGCCGCCCTAGAGGCAGAGGGGCTCCCAGAAACTTCGGGTCCAGGGAACCTTTCTCTGAGCGGCCAGAAAGCAGCCCTGAGGCTGCCCGACTGCTCTACTCTGGAGGCAGTCGGGGCCCGTTTTTGGGGGCACCTAGCGGCATGGGAGTCCATAACCTCGGCCCGCTGGGTTCTCCAAATCATATCCGGGGATATCACATTCCTTTCCTTCACCTTCCAAAGATGCAGTCCCTCCCAGACGTACCACCCGGTCAAAGGGAGGCCGCTTTAGCAGAAATTGGCCATCTGCTAGAGAAAAGAGCCATCCAGCCCGTTCCCCCAGACCAGATCGGATCAGGGTTCTACTCCAGGTTCTTTTTAGTGCCAAAAAGACGGGGAACTAAGACCAATCCTAGACCTCTCTCCTGAATCTGGCAGTCCCCAAAGAAAAATTCCGAATGGTCACTCTACAATCTATTCTCCCCCTTCTGGGAGAATGCCACTGGATGTGCTCGATAGATCTCAAGGACGTACTACCACATCCTAATGGACAGGCGCCCAGGAGGTTTCTCCGCTTCGGCTGGGAGCCAGTCACTACCAGTTCGGGTCCTTCCCTTTGGTCTCACCACAGCCCCAGGGTGTTTACCAAAGTACTAGCAGTGGTAGCGGCCCACCTGAGGCTTCAGGGGGTGCAGGTCTTTCCCTACCTGGACGACTGGCTCCTTACCGCCCCAACAAGGCATCTACTTCTCTCGGCGAGACTCCTTTCTCCATCTTGCTCCATTTCTGGGCATCACAATAAATACAAAAAAGTCCAACCTGGCACCCACTCAGCTCTTAGATTTCATAGGGGCCAGACTAGACACAAGGAGTTTACGAGCCTTCCTTACTGCGGACAGGATTCTGAATCTGCAGCTCCAGGTGCGGGCCATTCTCCATTCATGTTCTGCTCCAGCGGAGTTGGTCCTGAGGGCTCTAGGGTCCATGGCTTCGTCGATAGCTCTTCTTCCTCTTGCCAGGCTCAATATGCATTCTACAGTGGACGCTCTTAGTACAGTGGTCTTACCTTGCTCTCCCATGTATCATCCCATAGCGATCAGCAAGGCTTGCAAGCGGTCCCTCTTGTGGTGGCTCCACTCCCGGATCTCCACGAGGGTCGCCCATTTTGTGCTTCTCCCTCGCCACGGTGACCACGGACGCCTCCGCCTCGGGTGGGGGCACTTCCGGACAGTCCAAGGCACGTGGAACGATACAGAGACCTTACTGCATATCAATGTTCTAGAGATGAGAGCAGT
Source organism: Protopterus annectens (assembly GCF_019279795.1). Taxonomy (NCBI): domain Eukaryota; kingdom Metazoa; phylum Chordata; order Ceratodontiformes; family Protopteridae; genus Protopterus; species Protopterus annectens. Next base: position 251,909,031 of record NC_056733.1, on the reverse strand, counting down.
GCTCTTAGCGTTGCTAGCACTTCAGGACTTTCTTCCCTTGGGAACAATTGCGATTCAGTCGGACAATATGTCTGTTGTCTGGTACATCAACAAGCAAGGGGGAACAAGGTCTTACCCTCTTTGTCGAGAGGCCATGAGAGTTTGGGAATGGGCAATCTCCACCAATCGCTTTCTCATAGCAACGCACATTCCGGGTCGGTCCAACATCCTAGCGGACAAGCTCAGTCGCACCATTCTGACCCCTTACGAGTGGTCTCTCAATTGTCAAGTAGCGGAACGCATATTCGCACGGTGGGGAACTCCTTCATGCGATCTTTTTGCCTCTCCCTCAAACACCAAGTGCGACAGTTTTTCGCTCTGATACCTCCTCCGGAGGTACCCCAAGAGAGCTCTGGTGCATGCTTGGCCACCCGGTCTTCTGTATGCCTATCCACCCTTGCCTCTGATGCTGCAAGTTCTTCAGAAAGCCTCTCGGGTGGGTTGCAGAATGATTCTCATTGCTCCATTCTGGCCTCGACAGATCTGGTTCCCCTTCCTAAGGTCTCACTCGGTGAATCTTCCTTGGATTCTAGATCCCATCCCGGATCTGATATCCCATCCATCCTGCATTCCTCCTCCGAACCTGGACAACCTGAAGCTGACCGCTTGGCTGCTCCAGTTCCACTCTTGATAAGGACTCCGGTATTTCTTCACGGTAAAGGCTATTTTGGTGGCGGCTCATAAACCAGCCACTAGAAAGGTTTACGAAGCAAATGGAAACGTTTCTCTGTGTGGCGGGCGGCAAGGCCTAGATCCCTTCACGGTTCCTCTCCCGTAGTGCTTGATTTTCTAACCTCTCTCTTTAATGATGGTGCCAGCAGTTCCACAGTCAAAGTTCAACTGGCGGCAATTTCTCACTATCACATTGGTCAAGAGTCTAATCCTCTTATGTCAGCCAAATTGTGCAAAACCTTTCTTAAAGGTACTTTCCTTCTCAGGCCCCTATTAAGCAAGCAGTTCCTCCTTGGGACCTTTCTCTGGTCCTACAGGCCTTGACCGCTCCCTTCGAGCCAGCGGCTACAGTGGACCTCAAATTCTTGTCTTATAAGACAGCCTTTTTGGTAGCCATTACATCAGCCAAGAGAGTTTCTGAACTTCAAGCTTTATCAGCTAAACCTCCTTACTTGGTTTTATCCGGACCGTGTCTCCCTCAGGACCAACCCGTCCTTCCTTCCTAAAATCGCTTCTGAAGCAAACATCAATCAATCTATTAACCTCCCTGTTTTCTTCCCTAAGTATGAAAACAAAGGTGAATATAGGCTACACTCACTAGATGTTCACAGGCAACTAAGATTTTATCTCAACAGGACAGCTGGTCATAGGCAATCCGACCAGCTGTTTATTTCCTTTGCAAAATTCAATTTGGGCAAGCCAATTTCCAAAGTTTCTTTGTGTGCCTGGATTTCACAGTGGATTTTATTGGCTTATCAAGCGTCAGGAAGGCCCGCACGGAGGTGTTCATGCCCATTCAACCCGGTCAGTATCTACCTCAGCAGCCTTCAAGGCTAGGATTCCTCTGGATGATATTTGTGCAGCAGCTACATGGGCTTCGTCTCATACATTTATTTCTCACTATAAGTTGGATCTTGCATCCAGGGGTAGAGCATCCTTTGGCTCGGTGCTCCGGAATATCCTTCCATGATGGCCGCCCAAGATTCAGGTAGCTGGGGACTCTGTCCACAGGTTGCAGACAAATGAATATCCTACTTCAGATTTAGAAGTTATGTACTCACCATAACGTTCCATCTGAGTAGGTGTATTCATTTGTCTGCAACCATCCCGCCCTCCTATCCCCCTGGCCTTTCAGTTTCCTGCATATTACTGGTTACCCTTTTGAGGGTATTGTTGCTTTGGCAAACTCGATCTGAGGTCATGAGGGTAGAGCAGGGCATTATGGGTGAGGGGAGGAGCTGAGAGCTTGGATCCATAGCTGGAAACTATGCCGGTTCGGATCCGATATCGGATCCATAACCCACAGGTTGCAGACAAATGAATACACCTACTCAGATGGAACGTTATGGTGAGTACATAACTTCTAATTTTGCCAACGTAAAAAGATTTACATTGGCATGTAGCCAAATATATAACCCAGCTTGTTGAGCAATTACCAAAGATCCTCATATATACTTTACTAGTATTGGAACTAGTGAATTGTTTCAACTGGCTGACGTTGGCACAAGACATACAATGTCCACATCGAAAAGTTCCTATTAACTCATCCCCCATGATGGTAAGTTGCTTGTATTTAGCTGCACCACTTTCCCTATGTTTGTAATGGGAAAGCATGCCACCCAATGTTTTACCTCTTCTAAATGAAAAAGAGCATTGGTTATCCAGGATACCCTTCAGAAAGTCATTGGCTAATAAAATATTCCAATTATTGTTGACAGCTTGCCTAACTGTTTGGTAATTTTTACCTAGAGTAGTGATGAGTCTAATATTTTCCCTACTTAGATGTTGACTTTTGTCCCTGTATTCCAACAATGTGGCCCTGTCCTGTCTGTCTGACCAAATTCTAGCAGATTCAATGTCAGAGATACAGTATCCTCTGTCCAAAAATCTTGATTTCAAATCAGTTTTGGCAACTGTGTAGTCTTCTTGAGAGGAATTGATTCTACGAATTCTCAAATACTGAGATTTAGGGATGTTGCGGATGGTATCGAAGGCCTTAGCCAGATCGAGGTAGGCTGTATGGACTGCCTTTCCCTCATCAATGGCTTTGGTGACTGTTTCGAAAAAGTCAACCAAGTTTAAAAGGCATGATCTGCCTTTGACAAAGCCAAACTGGGTTGGATCCAAAGTCTGCAAATTCCCTATGTCTTTATTTATGAGGTCCATTATGATCCTCTCCATGGCTTTGCAGATAAGGCTTGTCAAGCTAATGGGCCGGTAATTTCCAGGGTCGGTGGAGGCACCGCCTTTGTGAAGTGGTACCTTCACATTAGACCTACCCGGAAACCCTGTTGCTCCTCCCTGGGATCTTAATTTTGTACTGGAAAAGTTGACTCTTCCTCCTTTCGAGCCAGCTTCATCAACTTCCCTGCCACTTTCCTCCTGGAAAACTGCACTACTACTGGCTTTAACTTCAGCTAGATGTGTGTCTGGACTCCCAGGCCCTTGTGGCTTGTCTCCTCTTTTAGTTTTTTCATAAAGGCAGGTTGTCCTTGGGGACTAATCATTCTTTTATGCCCAAGATGGTCAGTGACCTGACGCTAAACCAGTCCATTCATTTACCTACCTTCTTTCCTTCTCCCCAGAATTCAAGTGAGAAGGTTCTGCACACCCTGGATGTGGATACACAACTTAGATTTTATTTAGAAAAGACTAAAGTTATCAGGAAGTCAGATCAGCTTTTTGTTTCCTATCATGCCAGGGCTCTGGGATTGCCCATCTCCAAGCAGATTATTTCTACTTGGACTTCTAAGGCTATTTCCTTTTGTTATGCTAGTCATAATAAGAGCCTTCCCCCTTCTGTAAACGCTCACTCCACTAGGGCTGTAGCTTCATCTGGCGCTTTCTTCAAGGAACGAGATACTAGCTGTCTTCTTGAAACAGCTACACAGACTTTTGTGCATACATTCATGAAACATTACAAATTGGATGCGTGTCTAAGAATAGAGCAGGTTTTGCCAGAGCCATACAACATGGCTTTCTGAAGATCTCTACTGCTTTATCCTCCACCTTCACCTGAGGAGCTTTTCTGTTATACCTCATGTAAAGGCTACTGCAACGGATGAATAGAAAAACACAGAATAGTTCTGTAAAATCTTATCATAACGATAGATGTCCTTCTCTTCACTGTTGTAGTACATCAGTCCCTCCCTCCTTCACCCTGGTGGTTGTTTTTCCTCCTGGGATGATCATACAGTACTCTTCCTTAGGCTGTCATTCCTCCTTCGGCATTCAGTTCAGAGGATAGTGCATACATACGCTGCTTTTATGGCTGACACGTGGTGGCAGCCTACACGTACATGTGGCGTACCACGCATCTTACAGTAGAGAAGGACTTTTGTATGCTGGCCAACGTCGGGTGGCCTACTCCGGGGGTATCCCTCATGCAAAGAATACTGCAACAGTGAAGAGAAGGACATCTAGCGATGTCCTTCTATTCCAATGTTGCAGTATTCTACTAGTGGGTTTACCCTTCTTCCGCTCAGGCTGTCCGGCTAGGTTTCCAAAGATTTTCAGTCCTCTAGGTGTGTCGGACGTCTCGCATGGAGCCAGGAATGAGGGCCATAAAAGCGACATCTGCACGCACCAGTCCTCAGAATTTTTCAGCCGCAGGTTGTTCCGGCTAATCAGCCATCGGATTTGAATATTAACCAAGCTAAGTACCCCGCTTGGGATGCTTTCAGTCCTTTTTTGTATAGTTATAGTCTGTTCATGTCTGGTAAGAGTGAGTGCAACTGTGGTCATCAGATTCCCCATAAAGACATCCATGACCAGTGTCTTTTCTGTTTGGGTAGGGAACAGGATTATAAATACTGCATTATCTGCAAATCGTTCACCCCCAAGACCCTTTGTCGCCATTTACAGGCTCTTGATTTGTACCTTGAGAATCAGCATTTATGATTGCGCTTGGTATGGAGGCCGGCTCCGACACCCCATCGTAACCGCCAAGGGAGAGGGCCAAGTCCATGCGGCCTACTACTTCCACTGCGCCTCCATCCGCCGCTCTTCAGCATGTAGCCTTCATCAGCTTGGTTGAGAGCCTGACTTCCGCCACAGCAGATACAGCAGGTACTTTACAGGAGGCCACACAATCTAGGGTGGATGACCCGTCCGGGAGGACATACCGGCTCCTGCTCCAGACGCCGGGGGGGGGAACCAGTGCCTTCGATGGGTGCTTCGGACTCTAGCTCAGCCGTTCCACCAATTACCCCTAGGCCTACCACCAGCCAGATGCCTGCTAGGCCTTTTAAAAAGAAACAAAAGACTAGACATCTTTCTCCAGTGCCAGAGGCCTTACCCGATTGGCAGGCCTTTAGCCAAAGCCTATACAATGCCTTCATGGCCCTTAGGCCTTCCACTGAAGGACTCCGTGTCCTACTTATCCCAGATCACATCCCCCTTGCCGTATGGATCTCCTGAGGAAGCCTCTACAGAGGCTGATTCCCCAGTGGAAGACTTAACCGTCGGGGACACTATTAACTTGATGAGACACCACTTCAAGTGGGAATGCTCATACATGTCTGAGGCACAAAAAAGATTTTATGATGTCATGCACATGGAATCTCCAAACCCTTCACCAATTTCACCTCTTCAGCCTGCCTTTCTGGATGCATTTGCTGCGGCATCCCTTAACCCTGATTCTAAACCACCTGCACCTTGTAGGGCGGATAGATTATACAGGGTCCCTGACTCAAATACTTGTTCGTGCCCTCCAGCAGACCCTGACACTATCTCCATTTCCACGAACAGAGTATCCAAACTCCTTCCTACCACCACTGTCCTCCCTGCAGATAAGGACAGCAAGGCTGCGGAGAGGTGGGGAAAGATTATTTACACTTCTGCCACCCTGCCTTTTAGGGCAACAAATTACCAGTCTTGCATGGCAAAATACTCTGCTGGACAAAGCCTCCAAGGAGTTGAATGGACATCCCTGGCTGTGCTGCCAAAGCATCCCTAACTTCCTTGCTGGGCCTGATTTCTCAAGTGAACAAACACTCCTTTAGGTGTGGGTATGATGCAGCTGAGGCCTCAGATAGGTCAGCTGCATCAGCATCCGTGTTAAGGAGATATTCCTGGCTGCAGCTACAGCCCCTCCCTGATGATTACAGAGCCATGCTCCTGGACACTCCTCTGGACCACTCAGCCCTCTCTGGTGCCAAAATGGCTGACCTTGTTAAGTCTTTGCAGCAAAAAGGGAAGTAACTACAGGATATCAAGCATCTCTTAGTCTCTCCCATCCCTAGGTTCCAGAGGAACTACCCGGCTAAGACGCATTTTATAAGAAAGACCTCCAGGCCTTTCAGCCCTTGCTAGGTCTAGAAGACCACCCAGAAAACAGCCCGCCCAGTCTAGGACTCCTCAGCCTGCTAGCCAGAGGCCCCCCTTTCCTGACAGGGCAGGCAGTGTCTGCCTGCCACAACTCCTTCCACCCCCACCCCCCTCCCTTCCACTGTCCACCCACCTCTCTCATTGTCTCCCTACATGGTCCCTCATGACATCAGACAAGTGGGTGTTGTCCATCCTCCGGAAGGGTTACTTTATGACTTGGATCACCCCTTCTCCAAGACTGGCCATGCCACATCCGCCTGCATCTCAACTGTCCCTTCTCAATCAGGTCTTAAACAACCTGCTGCTTCAAGACACTGTAGAATCAGTTCCCCCTCCTTCTCAAAGGAAAGGATTCTACTCCAGAATATTTCTGGTCCCTAGGAAGGGAAGGACCATGGAGGCCTATCTTAGACCTCAACCTCTACTTAAAGGTTCCGTCCTTCAGAATGCTCACCTTACCCACTCTTTCCCCTCATTCTCCCTCAGACTTTCATGGCAACCCTGGACATAAAGGAAGCCTACCTCCACATTCCCATAAAGCCTACCTTCAGGAAATATCTCAGATTCCTAGCAGGCTTTTCTTACTTTCAGTTCTGTGCCTTGCCTTTTGGGCTCTCCAGTGCTCCAAGGGTATTCACAAACTGCCTGGGTCCAGTGATTGCCTACTGCAGGAACAAGGGAATACAAATATTCCTGTACCTAGACGACCTCTTAATCTAGGCAGCAGACAGACAAATCCTCCATCAAATGAAAGACCTGCTGCATTCTCTAAGGTTCCTGATAAATTTCCCAAAGTCCCAACTTCATCATGCACAGGATATTGTCTTCGTGAGATGCAAAATCAGGACAGACATGATGGCCTCTGTTCCAGGGGAAAACGCGGTATCTCTTACCCACCATCTTCTCTCTGCCATCGGAACTGACTGCGAAACAATTCCTGAGACTACTGTGTACATGGCAGTCACTATCCCCATGCTACCCTTAACGAGGTTACACATGAGGAAATTTCAGTGGTATCTTTGCTCAGTGTGGACCCAGCACTCCAATCCTCTCGAGTTCAGGGTCCCACTTTTCACCTGTCTTCACCAATAATTGAAATGGTGGCTAGTGGTCCCAGAATCTGGGACTCCCCTACAAATTCCCCCCCAGACCATGCACAGAGATGCCTCGGATCTGGGCTGGAGGGCAAGTCTGGGTCCAAAGATAATTCAAGGTCTGCGGACAGACAGACACAAACGAGCACATAAACATCAGGGAAATGCGAGCAATCCTTCTCACCCTGCAGGCCTTCCAACCTTACCTCCAGCAGGGCCTCCTAAAGATCTTCACAGACAACACAACGGTTATGTGGTACCTCACCAAGCAAGGAAGGGACCAAGTCCTACCTCTTATGCAAATTAGCTCTACAGGTATGGGAGCTGGCTACCTCTCAAGGAATCACACTTCAGGCAGCCTACATCCCATCACTGTACAACTCAGTCAGATTCACTAAGCAGAATCAAATCAGATGGCCACAAATAGATACTGTCAAGAGATGTGTTTCTAAATCTGGTCCACACGTGGGGTATTCTGCAGATAGACCTGTTCGCCGCCTCCAAAAACAGGCAATTCCAGAGCTATTGCTCCAGGACACACAACCCAAAGGCTTTACAAACAGACGCCTTCTCAATTTCATGGAAGGAGAGATTCCTGTATGCATTCCCCCCTTTCCTATTAATTCAGAGGGTCCTACTGAAAATTCAGCAGGATTCACCAAAACTCTTGCTGGTGACTCCCTGCTGGCCAAGGCAGCACTGGATGTTCTTCGTGTTTGACTGTTGCAGTCATTACATTTGGGTAATCTGCTGGCAGGTTGCCCTCAGTCAGCCTGATTAACAAAGTCTTGGGTCCTGCATCGGTTGCTGTCCCTTCCATGACGTCAGGTCGGGGGTATAAAACATGCAGCCGACGCCATTACATCAGTCTTTCTTGTCGTGCGGTGCCCAAAGCAGAAGCAGTTCGCAATTGCCGGTCGGCCGACTCCTGAAATTTTCGTTTTCGTGTTTTAGAACCGAAGTCTTCAACTTAAAGCTAAGTACCCCATTGGGGAAACTTTTTCTTGCTCCTTACCGATGTCAGTAAAAGTTAATAATTGCATTACTTATGGAATGCAAATACCTCATAAAGATTTTGATTCGTACTGTATTCCTTGCCTAGGCCCTGACTACGACGTACCTTGCTGTCGGTTTTGTGCTTTATTTAATCAGCGCACTATCCGTCGTCTGTATATTTTTGCCTCTAAATATTTCGGTTCTCTGTTTAATTATCCAGAAATGTCGTCGGTTAGCCATCCGACTACCGGGATTCCAAAAAAAACGCAAAGATAAAGACAGAGACATGCCGCCGAGGTCCAAAACTGCCGACGACGCTTATTCTAAGCCAGTCACCAGTACTCAGTGAGGCACTTTCGCAGCACCTGATACCCGCTACTTCTGATTCACAGGCCTCTACAGAGACCCACTCGGAGTCCAGTATGCCGCAAGATAATTCAACTATGGAACCCGCGGATGTCTCTACCTTGGATGGGTCCGGAGCCGCTGTGCAGGCACCATCTTCTGAGGGTGTATTCAGGCCTACAGACGTGCATATTAAATCGACACCTCCTTCATTACTATGGCCTAAATCTCGATCCATGTCTAAAAAAACGACGCCCAGGCCACATGCTCAGGCCCCAATGCCTAAAAAACAAATGATAAAAATGGCTGAAGATCTAATAACTCTAATCAGGGGTAGTCGACCCTTCCCCCAAAGAGGCCTAGGGTTGAGCTTGATTATGAATCTTCTGATCAGGATTCTGTTTCTTCTGACTCTTCTGATGACCTGGCATTGTCCATACCTACTTATGAGGATTCTGATGCAGAGGGCTCCATTCCCTCTGCTTCCCCTCCTGAGGATTTTTCTTTTGGCGAAACTTTACATTCTTTAAGGGAGCATTTCCACTGGGAAAGCCAGGAATTTTCTGATTCAAAAAAGAGGCTTAGGGATTTCATCCTTCTACCTCAGCATAGGCCTTTGGCTATACCTCCTGTACTAGACATTGTTGTTGATGTGTTCTCGGAATCCAGTTTGGCCCCTGATTCCCTGCCTCCTGCTCCTAGTAAACCTGACAGATACTACAGGGTTCCTGAGTCCCACAAGTTCCTTTTCAAAAGTCCTGTTGCAGATCCAGAGAATATTTCTCAGGAGCCCAAGGGCATTAAGGCTTCTACTGCTAAAAATCCTAACCCTTCTGATAGAGACTCCAGGGCGCTGGATAGATGGGGTAAAAAGGGTTATACTTCTGCAACCTTGGCAATCAGAGCTTTAAACTGCCAATTTCATATGTTAAAGTATCAGCAATATGTTATTGGACTACTTAAACAGAAAATGATGTTGATTCCTGACTGTGTGGATTCCTGACTGTGTGGAAAGTAAAGATTTACAGGACTTAATGCATTCTGCTGAACAAGTTGGAAAACATACTTTGCAATGTGGTTTTGATTCTTCAGAGGCCTCTTGCAGGGCTGGTGTTACTTGGTCTGTGCTTAGAAGGCATGCTTGGCATAAGGAACAATCTTTGCCTGATCGTGTTAAAGTTAAATTGTTGGATGCTCCTTTAAATCAGAACCGCCTGTTTGGCAACAAGGCTGAAGAAGTTCTTAAAAAGATGGAAGATGAAGCTAAATCTATGCAAACTGTTAAAGATTTTTTACAAGTGCAACCTCCTAGATTTAGTAGGCACTGGCCTACTAAGAATTGGTCCTTTCCAGTCCCTTCCAGGTCTTCTCTAGCCAGACCCAAACCCAGCAAAAACCCCAGGTTTCAGTCGCAGGGGACTCTCAGAACCAAGCACTGGGGGGCCTCCACTTCCACATCTGGAAATAACAAGACACCCCCCTATGGTAAACAGTCTCAGTGACTTCCTTTTAAAATTCCCAAGCACTTGTCTTTTGACCGCCCCTTTGGGGGGAAAGATTGCTTTTCATGCAAAGAAGTGGGGAACTCATAACCCAGGACAAATGGGTTTTAAATATAGTGTCCCAGGGATACAGATTCATTTCCCCACATTGCCAACACCAAATGGGTGGCCAGACCTGCCCCCAAATCAGTGGGCTGAGGCTCAAAAACAAGTACTTTCCCTCTTAAGCATGGGGGTTATTCAAGTGGTACCAGAAGAGGAAAAGGGACAAGGTTTCTACTCCAGACTTTTTCTGGTACCCAAAAAAGACAAATCATGGCGTCCAATCCTGAACCTGTCTACTCTAAACACCTTTCTGAAGATTCCAAAATTCAAGATGCTGTCTCTTCACCAATTACTTCCTATGCTAGGCAAAGACACCTGGTTGGCAACACTAGATTTAAAAGAAGCATACCTGCACATCCCAATCAGGGAATCTTGCAGAAGACACCTACGCTTCAAAGCAGGCTACACGCATTATCAGTTCTCTGCACTGCCCTTTGGCTTGTCTACTGCGCCCAGGGTATTCACAAAGTGCCTGGCTCCAGTTATTGAATTTTGCAGTCAAAGAAGTATTCAAATATACCCATACCTGGACGATTGTCTAATTCAGGCAGAAAGCCAGGGCATACTTTTGAATGATCTGGCGTTTGTAAAAAGGGTTCTAACTTGTCTGGGGTACACCATGGTACCCTGTCAACAAATTACATTCCTGGGAGCAAGCTTGGGTACAACTGCCCAGATGGATTACCTCACGCCAGAAAAGCAAATTGATTTGGTAACCTATTTCAAACAAGTGACCACCAAAACTCTGCTATCTGCAAGACAAATACAGCAAGTCTTGGGGGTCATGACCTTATGCATTCTTCTAATTCCATATGCAAGACTGCATATGAGGAAACTACAGTGGTATCTAAAAAGTCTATGGAGTCGACATTCTCAAAGCCTGGAAACAATGATTCCTGTCATTCCTTGCCTATGCCTGGAGTTCCTCTGGTGGGCAGAGGCCTCCACCAAAACAAGGGACTATCATTCACTCTACCCCCTGCCGCCCAAACCCTAACTACAAATGCATCAGACTATGCATGGGGGCTCACCTGGCAAGGAAGTACATTCAGGGCAAATGGAACCCAAGTCAAATGCACCTACATATCAATCAAAAAGAAATGTTAGCTGTACAGAATGCTCTGACAGCCTTCAAGGACTACATTCTTCCAGGACAACTAATGGTAAAGACGGACAACACCACGGTTATGTGGTACATAAGCAGGGGGGTACACATTCATACCCCCTCTGTAGACTAGCCACGGCATTGTGGAACACAGCCTTGAGCTACCAAGTGCACCTACAAGCTCAATTCCTGCCAGGAAAATTAAATACACTGGGAGACGGACTAAGCAGAAACCAAATGGACCCACATGAGTGGAAACTGGAACCAAGGATTTTCAGCATGTTGACAAGAAAATAGGGGAGCCCAGACATAGATCTATTTGCCTCCACGCAGAACTACCAGTTGGACAAGTTTTGCACAAGGACTTCCCACAAACAAGCATGGAAAGTGGATGATCTGTCCTTCAGCTGGAAAAACCTATCAGTCGGCGCCTTCCCCCTCTGCTCTCCAAAGTTCTACTAAAAGTCAAACAGGACAAACCAAGGATGATCTTGATTGCTCCAGACTGGCCGCGCCAACACTGGTACCCTATCCTACGCAGTGTGTCACAGTTATTTCCATGGCACCTGCCTGCCCCCCTTCCCTGCTGTCTCAGCAGGAGAACCAAATTCTGCATCCTCAGCTTCCAACATTGAACCTTGCAGCCTGGCTTATCACTTAAATTTACCTTTATCCCTCAGCAAACCTGTGATGGATGTCATCTTGAGGCAGAGAGACCTAGTACTAGAAAATCTTATGCTGACAAATGGAAAAGATTCTGTGCCTGGAACCAATTTCAAGGGATGAGCACAGCAGCGCCCAATTTACCTCAGATTTTGCAATACTTAACTGAGATGCTTCACAAGGGACTGTCTTTTTCCTCAATTAAAATCCACGCCTCAGCCATTTCAGCTCATTATAACACAGAACCTCCTCTCTTCTCTCATCCTCTGCTCAAGCAGTATCTCAGAGGGGCAACAAACTTGAGACAACCCAGGAGAGCTCCAATCCCTGCCTGGGACCTTAACTTTGTATTGGAGAAACTCACTCTACCTCCTTTTGTGCCAGCTGCTACTGCAGACTTAAAATTTCTTTCTTGGAAAACAGCCTTCCTTTTAGCAATCACTTCAGCTAGAAGGATATCCGAATTACTGGCACTTATGGCAGTAGAGCCTTTCATCATCTTTCATGCGGACAGGGTGCCACTCAGGACCAGTCCATCCTTCATGCCCAAGGTGGTATCCAGTGTGGCTCTTAATCAGTCCATTCATTTGCCAACCTTCTTTCCCAATCCACAGAACAAACGGGAACGGATTCTGCATTCGTTGGATGTGCACAGACAGCTTAGATTCTACTTGGACAGGACTAAACCTCAAAGAAAATCTGAACAACTGCTGGTAGCATTTGCTGCAGGGGCAGAGGGGAAGGCTATTTCAAAACAGACCATTTCTAAATGGATAAGCCATTGCATTCATTTCTGCTATAAGCACCATGGAAAACCTATCCCCCAGGGGATCAGATCTCACTCCACCAGGGCTGCATCTACTTCTGCAGCCTTTCTCAGAGGTGTTCCTACCAGGGACATCCTAGTAGCTGCTACCTGGAGTTCTGTACATACTTTCACCAAGCATTATCATTTGCCAATTTTCTCTAAATCCAGAGCTGGCTTTGCCACTGCTGTCTTGCAGGAACTTATAGCTGGCCCTAATGCTATGTAAACTCCTCCTCCCAACCATAGCTTTGGGAATCTACCCAAATGTAATGACTGCAACAGTGAAACACGAAGAACATAGTACAGTTGTGTACACTTACCATAAATGTAAATGTTCGAGTGTATTCACTGTTGCAGTCCTGGTTACCCTCCCTCTATCCCCCTAATTTCTTCTGGCTATACCTCTACTTTCCTTTACTATGCTTAAAAGCCTTTTTGGTGCATTTGCCTTTTGTTGGAGGTATGCCTTTGTGTTTTTATGTTTATTTGCTCCCCATTAGGGGGGCACCCGACATCTCGGGCAAGAAAAACTGATGTAATGGCATCGGCTACATGTTTTATACCCCCAGACGACCTGACGTCATGGAAGAAGGGACAGCAACTGACGCAGGACCCAAGACTTTGTTAATCAGGCAGACTGAGGGCAACCTGCCAGCAGATTACCCAAATGTAATGACTGCAGCAGTGAATACACTCGGAACATCTACATTTATGGTAAGTATACACAACTGTACTTTCCCTCTACTTCATCTGTCCAAGGGCAATCACCACAAGTTACCCTCTCAGTGGATCTAATCACACAGCACAAGGGACACAGATACACCCACAGTGGCAGTCTCTGCACCTCTCCATGTGGCGGGTAGGATTCTGATTCCCTTCAGACACCTGTACAATGAGGACATGCTTTCAGTCCTGCAGGAGGCCAGGAAACCCAACAAAAGAAAATCATATCTCGCCAAATGGAAAAGGTTTTCTATCTGGTGTCAAAAGACAGATGGATCCGCTTGACAGATGTTCCTCTGAGTCTGTCTTACCTGTGTGAACTCTTGCAGTCAGGTTTGTCATACTCCTCTCTAAAGTCACACTTGTCTGCCATATCCACCTGCCTGCTTATGGACCCCCCGCTTGCATCCAGACTCCCAGCCAAACATTTCCTCAAGGGTGTTCTGCACCTAAGACCTCCCAGGAAACCTTCCCCTCCTCCCTGGGATCTTAATTATGTGTTAGAAAAACTCACTCTGGCACCCTTTGAACCGGTTGACAAGGCCCCCTTGACGTTTTGCACATGGAAAACTGTCCTGCTAGTAGCTTTGACATCAGCCAGAAGGGTCTCAGAGCTTCAAGCCCTTATGGCTACACCCCCTTTTCTGGTTTTCCATATGGACAGGGTCACCCTTAGGACAAACCTTTCCTTCACCCTTCTTTCACTCCCAAGGTGGTCAACGACCTTTCCTTGTTTCAGGCTATCCACCTGCCTACCGTCTTCCTTAGCCCACAGGGAGACGGTCCTTCATTTCCTAGATGTTCACAGACAACTCTGTTTTTTTTTTGAATGAGTTAAAAACAGTAATTTAGCTTACCTTGTATAACTTATTTAGGTATGCAACCACTGTAAATATTGTATCTTAAGCTTAACTTCTTACCTTGGAGTTTTTCTCCCCGGGCCTCTGCTGAAAATGGACATGTATCCAGTCGGACTATCCCAGTCAACAAATGGAAAATAAAATAAATTAATTAATTTGCATAACACCACACCTTTTTGCAAATCAGACCAACTGTTTGTCCTTTCACCCCAGGGCACTGGGGAAAGTGGTGGGCAAACAGACAGTTTAATCTTGGATTTCCAGGGCTATTTACTTTTGCTACTCACACCACAGGAATACTTTGACAAGAAATGTCAGGTCACATTCCACTTCTGGAGCCTTTTGTAAAGACCTAGACACTAACTCCATTCTGGAGGCAGCTACTTGGTCCTCTGTGCACACATTCACCAGACACTACAAACTGGACCATATCTCCAAGGCCAGGGCAGATTTTGCCAGGGCTATCCTGCATGGATTCCTGGAGTTCTCTACCAGGCTATTGAGCTTTTGTACTCACCCACTAGTAGAATACTCCAACATTGTAATAGAAGGACATAGGAAAGTTATGTAAAATTTTACTATAACCATAGAGGTCCTCTTCCATGTTGCAGTATTCTTTCCCTTCCGCCTCCCCCCTCATTGGCTTGCACTTGCTCTCCTCTGCTTCTGGACAGGCTATGCCCTTCAGGACTGGCTCCATCTGGGACTTCTAGCTATGTTCTGAGGGCTGGTGCGTGCAGACATCACTTTTATGGGCCACGTTCCTGGCTCCACATCAGACGTCCACATCTAGAGGGACTGAAAATCTTTGGAAACCTGGCCGGACAACCTGAACGGTAGAAGGATAAACCCACTAGTAGAATACTGCATCATGGAAGAGAAGGACATCTATGGTTGTGGTAAGAGTTTACACAACTTTCCTTTATGGTATGATTTTACACAACTATTTTATGTACACTGCTGCCTGGGGTTATGCCCAGCACCTGTCGCACCCAGATAAGCTTTGCACTATGCAGCTGCAGATCAGTGTTATAGTTGCTTGCTCCACAGGAATTTTTCCACCTCAGCCTTGGCCCTTTACTTTTAAGTGCATCTTATTAACAGTACTCAAACTTTTTCAAGATTATTTTCCAGGCGGGGTTAATGATATCTGTCCATTACCAACCCTCTTTCCTTTATTTACAGAATTAGTGCCACCAATCATATAATTCTGGAACACTGCAAACATATATTGTTTACCCTTAAAATAAACCATTGTTAAATATTTGTATGATAGCAACAGCTTGAGCAGCATGTCTTCAAAAATCCAAACCCAGAAGCTGATTGAAAAACTTCAGTTAAGATAAACCCATACACCAATAACCACAAGCCACAACTATTCAGAGTTTAATAATATATTTTTTAACTTGAAATCAATAGCTTTAAGTGCTGCAGTATATAACATTATGTATGTAAACAGTTTTGCACTTGTAGAAAAAATATCAAATAAATGGGTGTAAACTTATAGGCAGATGGCGCGCACACAAAATTATCTAGTCCTCTCTCTCTGTACCAGTAGCTGAAAGATGTGCCCCCTATGCCAAGAAGCCATGAGAGTGTGGCAGTGGCCAATTGCTTCACATCATTTATCGCAACACGTATCCCTTGGAGGATCAGCTGCCTTGCATACAGGCTCAGCAGATCAATTCTGATGCCTCACGAGTGGTCTCTCAGTCCAGTGACTGCTCAGCAGATTTTTTTACTGCTGGGGGAAAGCTTGCTTTAATCTCTTCTTCCTTCTCCAACATAAAGTTCAGCAACTACTTTGCCCAGATTCCCTCAATGGGGCAGTAGTCACTAAGGGATGCCTTAGTCGGGCAGTGGCCCACTGAGTGCATTTGTTTTTCTTTTCCTTTCCCTCATGCCAAGATTTTTGCATAAAATGTCAACATACAAAGCTGCTGTAAGCCTGGTTACACTGTACTGAAGCCTCACATCAGGTTGCCCACATGATGACAGTCCCATCCCAAGAAAGATAGTCTTTCCCATCTTTTCAGATCACCTCACCAGACCTACACACTTTGAAGCTAACTGCAGGGTTTCTCCAAATCCAGTGGTGGACAAAGACTCTTCATTGTGTAGCAAAGTTGTCTATACCATTTCTGCATCTCATAAGGAGTCTACATAAAAAGTGTTATCTCAGCAAATGGAAATATTTCCCCATTTGGGCAACATGTAAGTAATTGTTTTTTGAAAGACTGTTTTTCTAGTTACGGTGACTTCTCCCAGCAGGGTTTCAGAGTTACAAGATTTATCATGTATCCCCACAGTATTTTTGTTTGTTTGTTTTTACAAAGATCTGTGCCCACAGATTCATCCTTTATTCAAAAAGTGATGTCTGACTTGAATTTAAACTACCTAGTCATTTACCAGTATTATTTCCAAACCATGCCAAGGGGAAATATATCCTCCATACTTTTGATGTTCACAGGCACTTTATCTTATCTTTAAAGGACTAAATTTTTCAGGGAGAACTTTCGCAGACAGACCAGGAACTACAGTTTCAAAAGTATCCCTATCCAGGTGACAGTCTGTTTGGGTTGCATTTGTATATTCTCTGCACAATCAGCCCTTGCCATGCAGACCAAAAGTTCAATCTCCTAGGTCTATTGCCACATCCACAGCTTTCTTTTGAAACTGCTGTACTGATAAAATCTGTGCCATAGCAACTTTGTTTATATTGTACACTTTTGCAAAACATTACAAATTGGATACGATTTCTAGTTCAAGAGCTTCTTTGGAGCCACTGACCTCAAGGGTCTTCTACTGGTTCATAGGGGTTTACTAGGCTAACAACCATAAGGGCCTTTTTAAGCCTAACCATGCATCCTAAATCTTTGATAAGTTCGGATACCCTTGGTAAGTGTAAGCAGTGGCTTTGGAGGTGAAACATTTACAAGCAGGAGCCTGGGAGATGAACCATTTTACAGGCTGGCTCTCCATTAGAGACGCAAGTGCCAAACCAGGGATGAATTTCCTGTTCCCTATCCAGTTGTCCAAGTTGCACTTGAATAGGGTTAGGGAGGAGCTCTGCTTCACGTGGATGGGGACCCTGTTCCAGAGAAGGAGTAGTCTCTGAGATGCATATTCTTTATATCACAGATTTGGTTTAAGTCTTTAGAACAGGTAATTTTGGTGCTTTTTGTTTTGTGGATGGTACTGGAGGTTTGTCAGAGTGGGGTCTGACAATGTCTTGTATGCCAGACGTTGATTTTCCCTCAACAGCCTGTAGGAGACAGAATACAGGGATAGGGCCTTGAGGCCAGTCTGCATTGGACTGGCAGAATCATATCAGACGAACGGGTTAAATAGGATACTGTAGTTATTTACTAATCATAACACTGGATCCATTTATCCCATCTGTCCAATTTGACATCCCTCTTGCCACCTCCTTCCATCTATCATTTCATTGGACCTGGAAGACTGACACTAGCTCTTTTCCAGTGCACTGCTTTAGGACCACTTTCCTGCGTTAGGCAAGCATACTCAATCTGAAGTAAGTATGGGGTCAGATGCATTATGGGAAAGAGAACATTAAAGGAGTCTGAAGCTGGAACACTGTTTTTACTGTTTTGAATCCAGCAAGCAGCATGAAGACTCATCCATCATATTAGACTGACATGGATGAAAGGGTCCAGCATTATGTTAACTTCATAACTAACACGTTTTTATTTGATCACAAACCTTTGGATAAGGTGGCGATTCTTGGGTTGCAAATTCAGATTGACAACTTTTTCACCCTTTATAGAAAGGCTTCCACTTGTAGACTAGCTGGCCTGAGCAAGTCCCACTCTTTTTCTCTGTTGCATTAGAGTGTGTCATGCTAGAACAGCAGAGGATAGGATTTTATTCAAGACTCTTCCTGTTGCCCTGGAATAATGTGCCTTAGAATCTTTTCCTGGACTTTTCCAAATTAAATAAATTGCTTATCATGAGTTCAGAATAGTAACTCCACTGACCTTCCTTTCCTTGTTGTTGCTAGATGGCCCTCATGGACATCTTGGATATGAAGGACTGTTTTCTTTTCTTCGTTTACAAAGAACTACAATGAGCACACACGTTTGTTTAAGTTCATTACAGGGAGACAGTAGTTCAAGTTTACCTCTTTACTCAGTAGGTTGTCTATAGCTTCTGGGATATTTATCAAATATTTGGCTCCAGTCTTTCCCTGCCTTACAACCTGGATGCCCATTTTAAGTGAAATTTCTGTTTAAACGTGCCCTTGAAGACCTGGTGGCTGATGCTAAGGATGAAACAGGACTTCTCTGCTATACAGGAGGACATTTATGACTATCCCCTTGTATCTCCTTTCCTAGCTAACACCAGGTGGAGGAGTAGGCCTCCTTATAGATTGAAGAAATGCTTGCCCATGCCATTTAAGAGGATGTTTCAGTCCCGCTGTAGGTGTAGCTTGGAGGACCATCAAAAAAGATCACTGAGTTCTGGACATGGCTTCTTCCAGAAAGAGCCCCACTAAGAAGCTAGACTGTCTTGGCAGAGCTTCACTGATGGCCAGACTCAGCTACAGAAAGGAGCAGTAAAGGTGCACCTTATTCAGATGGGCACCTTTTGGCACTTTTTTGTTGGGTGGTCTGCAAGTGAGGTTGCCCTTCTCCACTGTGGGAGTGCATTAGCTCTGTTCTAAAGTATTGCTATGCCAGCTTTCTTCAGTGTTTTCCAGGATACTGGTCATGCTGGCTGAAGGATATTCTGCACATCGGGTATTCTAGAGTTCAGTCTTTTTGCTGCTTTGAAGAATTGTGGTTCTATCACTGTTCTGGGAGCAGCAAGGCAAGGAGGAATTTCTAATGGACATATCCATCTTCTGGCAAGGAAGATTGCTGTACATCTTCCTTCCACTCCTTGTCACAAAATTCATTGAAGGAGGATGGCTGTTGCCCCAATGTCTTCATTGTAGATGGGAAGGGTGTGGTATAGGAATCTTCTAGCCAGAGGAGTCTTCTGTGATTGTGGTGCCAGCTGTACCTCAGGGCTTGGCTTCTGCCTTAGGTCCTCATTCTACCGGATCTTATCCCTGGAGTTATGGAATTGTTGATGCATCTGTAAAGCTTTTTCTCAGACAGACTTGCTCAGCCAAATGAAAGAGGTTTTCAGTTTGACAGAGTGACTAGTAATGCCACATTTGTTCATCTGGTTGGTTGTGCTGGTGTATTTCAAGCAACTGTATGACTTGGGTTTTCTCGGTTATTCCGTAGTAAGGTAAAACGTATTAATTTATTTCTGACCATCTGTACAATTTTGGAAGGCAGGGCTATGGTTCAGCACCGTCTGGTCAGGCATCTGTTTTTTTTTCCCCCTCCTCAGTAAGAGTACTGCAAATCCAACCACATTTGAAGGACTCCTTCTCAGTGGAATCTGAACTTATTTAACTTGCTTTTCCTTTCTGTGGTTGAAACTACTGACTCAGCTGCATTTAAGTTTGTGCCCTAAAAATGTATTTTTTTTTTCTGGTGGTCATTGCATCAGCTTGCAAGATCTGCTGGCTGTTATAAGTAAGGAGCCATATTTGGTCTTTCACCTTTCGCAAAGATCAGGGTTCCTTTTGGTTTTCTGATGAAAATGGAGACAGTATTATCCTAAAGCAGTCTTTTTGTCTCCCTGTTTCATTGCCAAGGCAGAAACTGGAGAATAATTCTCGCAGTTGTAAACCACTGCTTTAAATTTTGTCTGAAATGGGTGCACTTAAGGAAGACTTGTACGTTGTTTGTCTCTCTTGCCCTTTGGATGGAATGACATCCAGGTGAGTTGAGAGATAAACCCTTTCCAAGAATAGTGCCAGTTTATTTCTTGCCATCAGTTGACATCCACCCATTGGAAAGTGCTTTGCTTGAAGGCTGCTGTACCACATGCATAGCTACTTCCAGTGTTTGGTTTAAGAATGCTTCCATTGCCAACGTCTGTGCCATGACCACTTGGTCCTTGGTGCTCACCTTCCACGTGTTGTCTCTGCCATAGTGACAGATGGGCTTCCTTTAGTGGTGCTTTATTTCAGGATTTGGCTTTCTGATTCTTGGTCCTTCCATTTTCTTGTGGCTGCATCCGTGTAGTGGATTTACATTGTGGGATTCTGTCCAGTGACTGTTCTATGAAGTATGTTGTTTGATGTTTAGTATACGTATATTCCTACAGTGTCATTTTATCTCTGAGGAAGTCCTCCTGAGTGGGTCTCATCAATATATTTTTGGTGACATTCAATCATCCTCTGTTCTTGCAGCTCCCTTCAAGTTAGTAAGTATTATGCGTGCACTCTGTTAATTTTGTGAGTGTTACAGCTTAAATGTTCTTTCTTGATTTGGAGGAAACTTGCTCATTAGTAGTTTGGGTGAACTGGCAAGCTCAGCGATTAGGCACACTTGTATGTTGTCAACATGTGCTGTCACAGGTGAGCTGTCACCGTGCAGGTGTCCCCCAAAACATGAGACCTTCCAAGCAAAAAGTGCTATATGTGACTGGTGGAGAGCATGCCATTACTGACTTATCATGGGAGGTTTCTTGTACATTAGCTGATAATGTAAGAATGTATTTGGTATTTGCAAATGGTTCCTGTGTAACCTTTGTCTTATGTCTGAATAACTAATAGATGTTGCAGATGATTTTTATTTTATTGTTCATGTTTTTGCATTTACTGTGTACTTTTCATTTATTTTCTTATGTCCTAATTTTAAATACAAGTATGAAAATAAATGTTGGTTATCCTATGTGACAGTCCAACCCCTTCTTCCACCTAAATACATTTTATGGCATGTTCATTTACACTGTAATGATTACTTCATGTAGTATGACTTGTCATTTTTCTGCTCTCCTGGAAGATCGAGGTCTCCTCGTAGAAGTGAAGGTGAATAAGGAATGGTACACAGGCAAAGTAACTGCTGTGGAAACTAGCAGGCATGGTGTTCGCTGGAAGGTGAAATTTGACTATGTCCCTACAGATACCACTCCAAGAGACAGATGGTATGCATGTTTTCTGCTCTTTTCCATACAGTGTACATTGAGAAGCTTTGTTAGTTTGCAGGTGCATGTTAAAGGAGTTGTAGAAGGTTATCTAGGCAAGAAAATGTCATAGGCCATTTGAAATCCCTCACATAGCACGGCCTTTTGAATTCACTGTTGCAAGGAGGAGCAGTTTTGTAGCAAGACATTGGTGAAAGAAGTCTTGAGTCTAAGTGCCTGGCATGTATTAGTTGCCTGAAAATCCTTTCATCTGATGTTGTTAATCTTCATTCATTCCTTACTGATAGGTGTCTGTTCGTCTTCGGAACCGAGTCGGCTTTATAACAAGCTTATGCCAGCCAAAAATCTCTCTAGCTAAGCTTTACCCATAGTGCCCTTCTCCCTGTTACCTCAGATCTCATTTGCCACATAACCATAAAGACAAGTCGAGCCAGCTCTCAGCTAAGTATCTGAGAAAATATACATTTCTAAAACCTTTTTGTCAGTTTTTTCTCCCATTTACTGTTAACTTCCTTGTTTAATCGCTAAACTTTTACTCATATTTAGTGCTTTTTCCCTTACCAACTTGGTCATTTTTAGTACCATCGTTGGTGCAGGCCTTCCTCTGTCTGTCTCTATCTTCCCCTTTGCCTTTTGAGGTAATCTTGATAACATTGTTGGTATCCTTTTCTTTCTACCATGTCTAAGAAAAAAAGAACAACGGGTTTTAAGCAAGTTGACAGAGGCAACCGCATCAGGACATCGAGCAAAAGAGCCTCAAGATACCCTTTCGCAGGGTGCCCCCTCTTGGGAGTCCTCATCAGAAGCCCCAGCTGAAAAGGTACCACGCAAGAGGATGTGCAAGAGGAAGCACGTGGACTCCCTGGAGGAGTCCCTCACTGAAGATATGGAGTACGATGAAGGGTAGGGGTCCCCACGGTCGCCCCCTGAGGATATCTACTTTGGAGACCTACTGGAAATCTTGAAACAGTGGGGAGACTGGAAGCCCACCAACCCTTCCTCCTTGGAGTCTGTATTCTTGCAGGCTTTTCGTGCTCGACCCTCTACTTCCTGGGTGACCCTGCCTGCATTTGAGCTAGCCCAACTCATCTTGCAGCACACATGGAAGAGTCCTGATACTATTGAACCAATCCCACGGAGACCAGACAAAATTTTATCCCCTCCTGAGGGAAGTTTGCATTGGTCTAAGGGCCTACCAGTAGATGCTATGGTGGTGGCGGTGGCCACTAGGAAAGAGCTCGCCAAGGCTATTTCAAAACAAACCATTTCTATATGGATAAGCCATTGCATTCATTAGTGCTATAAGCACCATGGAAAACCTATCCCCCAGGGGATCAGATCTCACTCCACCAGAGCTGCATCTACTTCTGCAGCCTTTTCTCAGAGGTGTTCCTACCAGGGACATCCTAGAAGCTACTACTTGGAGTTCTGTACATACTTTCACCAAGCATTATCATTTGCCATTTTTCTCTAAATCCAGAGCTGGCTTTGCCACTGCTGTCTTGCAGGGCCTTATTGCTGGCCCTAATGCTATATAAACTCCTCCTCCCAACCATAGCTTTGGGAATCTACCCAAATGTAATGACTGCAACAGTGAAACATGAAGAACATAGTACAGTTGTGTACACTTACCATAAATGTAGATGTTTGAGTGTATTCACTGTTGCAGTCCTGGATGTTCATCGTGCATACAGCTGCAGTCATAACAGATGGGTTCTCCTGCCATCAGGCAGGCCCTCGGTCGGCCGAATTACAAAGTCTAGGTCCGGCGTCGGTTGTCGTCGCTTCTTCCCTGACGTCAGTGCGACAGGGGTATAAAGGAACCAGCCGACGCCATTTTCTTCAGTCTTTCTTGCCGCGCGGTGCCCGAAGCAGAAGCAGTTCGCAAGTGCCGGTCGGCCAGCTCCTGAAATTATGAAATTTGGAAACCAAAGTCTTCTTAAAAGCTAAGTACCCCGTTGGGGAAACTTTTCTTGCCTCAGACCAATGTCAGACAAAGTTAATACCACAGCAAATAAACTAGTTAGACTGTAAAACCAATAAGAAGTAGTTCCTAGTCGCCAGGGATGATATATAAGAATTCTTTATTCCAACAATAAAGGTAAGTGCTTTCATCTGCCCATGTAGACTTCATCAGACAAATAAGAAATGGCACCACTCGTATATTTATAAGACACTTAATTGTCTCAATCAAACAATTAAATTAATTAAATAATTGTTAAAAAATCATCTGTACCAAATTAATTGATTTAAACGTTCACAGTTCCAAATGTAGTGAACAAAATCTGTCCTCTTAAAGAACTTCTATATATGTTTTAACAATTTTTTGTATACATAGACAATAAAATTCTAAACTTCCCAAAATTGCTTATAGCTAACAACTAATTACATATATATGTTTATTTATTTATTTATATCATTTTAAATAAATAAGACCAAAACTGGAAAATAAAAATAAAACTAAAAATGAAAATGAAAAATGACAATGGAAATAATGCATTTTGTTAAAATATTAAAATTAAAATTAGTTTATACTTTCCCTGCTCTGTCAACCAAAATGGCTTTGATACTAATATATTCATTCAAGCCAGGGAAAATGTTAGCCTTCAGCCTCAACTGCCAACTCACTTCCCTGTATAATAAAAGGTTTTTCAAATCACCTCCCTTGTGGTCATTTTTCACCAGGTCAATGATACCAAATTGGAAACCTTTAAAAGAACTACAAACTATAGAATGTTTATAAAGGGCACTTGTGTCTTTTTTAACACTAATATCGTTCATGTGTTCATAAATCCTATCCTTTAGTGCCCTTTCAGTTTTCCCCACATAAAAGGACAAACATTGTGTGCAAATAGCTAAATATACTAACATCTTTGTGTGACAATTACCCTTACAGAAATGAACTATACTATCCAACCCATTATTTAATTTTATAGTTTCATTTTTATAAATATGGGTACATTGTCCACATCTACCACAAGCGTTAGTAGCCTTTTTAATATTTCCATAGTTACTATCTCTTTCAAAGGTTCTTTTAAAATTGATACCTATTTTATAAGTAAAATGGGGTCTGTTACCTACTGCTTCATGTACCTCCTTATTGGTCTTAAGTATTGACCAATTAGTTTCCAAAATTTTGATGAATTCTTTAGTAAAAACATTAAATTCAGTTGTACAAGTCCCTTGATAATTTATATTTTCCCTGTCAGATTCCTCTGTTTTCTTGAATGGTTTGCCCAATAATGGCTTGAATTTTGTCCCCCACCCATTATACACTTCTTCTAATATACCACCAACCAAAACTTTCGGATACCCCCTCTCAATGAATTTCTCACCTAAGAAAATAAATTCTTTATAAAGATCTTCAAAGACCGATGTCAGACAAAGTTAATAATTGTATTTCTTGTGGGAAGCAAATACCGCATAAGGATTTCCATTCCCTCTGTATACCTTGTTTAGGCCCAGACCACGACGTCTCGGTCTGTCGCTTTTGTGCTACATTCAACAAACGCACTATTAAGCGTCGGGCGGAGTTCGCCCAGCATTATTTTGGAAAAGCATTTAACTATACTATGTCGTCGGATACTCCGACTCCGGTTTTGTCTAAAAAACGCAAAGACAAGGACCGACACACGAGGTCCGCGGCCTCTACCGACACCACGCCAAAGCCGACTACACGTGGTCCAGTTCTCAGTGAGGTGCCTACGCAGTCCCTGATTACCGACGACACTTCTTTGACGGTGTCTCCTGTGCCCGAGGTCTCAGGCTCCTCGGCCCACACCCCGACTACAGATACCGAAACCACTCTTGGCGTTGAAACTCAGAATGTGGACAGGTCCACCTCCACTCGAGGTGTCTTCAGACCTTCCTCTTCTTTCTCCATCAAGGCTTTCACAAAGTCTAAAGCAACCATGCACCCTAAGAGACCAGCTACACAGGGCCCATCTCCAGGCCCCATGCCTAAGAAACAGATGCTTAAAATGGCTGAGGATTTAATTACTCTAATCAGAGGCTCTCAGCCCCCACCGGACAAAAGGCCCAGAGTGGAGGAAGATTCCCCCTCCTCTGATCAGGGCTCCATTATTTCAGAGCACTCTGATGATGAGGAACATTCTTACTCCCCTTTTGAAGACTCTGATGCGGAGGAGTCCATCCCTTCTGTATCCCCCCCTGAGGATTACTCATTTGGGGAAACTTTGCATACCTTAAGGGAACACTTCCACTGGGAAGGCCAAGATTATTCAGATTCCAAGAAAAGGCTCAGGGAATTTCTCTTGTTACCTCAGCATAGGCCTCTGGCTATACCTCCTGTCTTGGACATCCTAGATGATGTTTACTCGGAGGCCTGCCTTAACCCGGACTCTCTACCTCCAGCTCCAGTTAAGCCTGACAGGTACTACAGGGTTCCTGACTCACACCTATTTCTTTACAAAAGCCATGCTGCTGACCCAGAAACCATCTCACAGGGTCCCAAGGGAGTTAAGGCCTCCATTGCCAAAAACCCATTGCCTTCCGAGAGAGATTCCAGATCCTTAGAAAGTTGGGGAAAAAAGGTATATACCTCGGCTACCTTATCCATGAGGGCCTTAAACTGTCAGTTGCATATGCTAAAATACCAACAGTTTTTGTTATCACAATTGAAGAGTAAAATGTCACAACCTGAACAACCAGACTTGAAGGAGTTGCAGGATTTGATGCATAGTGCAGAACAAGTGGGTAAGCATACCTTACAATGTGGTTTTGATGCTCGAGGCCTCATGTAGAGCTACTGTTGCAGGATCAGTCATACGCAGGCATGCCTGGCTCAAGGAACAAGCCTTGCCTGATCATGTCAAAGCTAAATTACTAGACGCCCCTCTTCAAAAGGATGTACTATTTGGTGCTAATGCTGAGGAGGTATTAAGGAAAATGGAGGAAAAGGCTAAATCAATGCAAACTGTGAAAGAATTTCTACAGGTTCAACCCTCACGTTTTAGTAGAAATTGGCCTTCCAAAAACTGGTCCTTTCCTGCCACAGACAGACCCCAAAGAGGCAGATACAGGCGCCCGAGGGGCAGAGGACAATCCCAAGGCTCATATAGAGGCAGACAATGGCAAGCTCCTACACAAAGAGGTGGTGAGGACAACTCGCAATCTTTCAGAAAGCAAACCCAATGACTCCCCTTTGCATGCCAACCAGGTTTCAAATGGCAGCCCCCTTAGGAGGAAAGCTGGCATTATTTTCAAAAAATTGGCATGTTCTCACAAAGGACAAATGGATCCTGGACATTATAAACAGAGGCTACAAATTCCATTTTCACACCCTTCCAAAAATGAGAGGCATGCCAAACCTGCCACACAATCAAAGGGCAGAGGCACAAAAGCAAATTACAGATCTCATAAACATGAAAGCTATTCAAGAGGTACCTACGCACGAACAAGGTCAAGGTTTTTATTCCAGGCTATTTCTGGTGCCAAGGAAGGGAAAAGATTGGAGACCTATTTTGGATCTAGCCATCATAAACACATTTCTACTCGTACCAAAATTCAAGATGCTCACTCTACAACAACTTCTTCCCATGCTGGGCAAGGAGTCTTGGCTGGTAACATTGGACCTCAAGGAGGCATACCTGCATGTCCCAATCAGACAAAATTGCAGAAGGTACCTCAGATTTCTTGCAGGTTCAACCCATTATCAATTCTCTGCATTGCCCTTTGGCTTATCTACTGCGCCCAGAGTATTCACGAAATGCCTGGCATCAGTAATTGCCTACTGCAGACTTCAAGGGATACAAATATATCCCTATTTGGACGACTGCCTGATCCAAGCGGACAGCAAGCACATTCTTCTGAAACATCTGGCTTATGTAATAATGTTATTGAACTCTCTGGGATACACAGTCAACAAAAAGAAATCAAGGCTAATACCCTCTCGAAAGATATTTTTCCTGGGTGCCAATTTGGACACAAACACCCAGATGGCTTACCTCAAGCCAGAGAAGCAGGGGCAACTAATACAATACTTCAGAACACTAGCAAATTGCACCAGGCTAACTGCAAGGAAAATCCTGCAGACTCTGGGATTCATGGCATCTTGCATCTTACTAATCCCATGTGCAAAGCTGCATATGAGGAAACTACAGTGGTACCTAAAAAACATATGGTCTCAACACAGCCACAGTTTGGAAACAATAATACCACTAATTCCATGTCTGCAAAAGGAATTTCTGTGGTGGGCTCAAGCATGTCAAACAAACACAGGTCTTCCATTCAGCAAGCCTCAAGCAAATCAAGTCATCACAACAGACGCCTCGGACTACGCCTGGGGGGCACACATGACAGATCGGTGCATTCAGGGCAAATGGTCCCAAAAAGAAAAGCACCTTCACATCAATCAAAAAGAAATGCTAGCAGTAATAAATGCTATGAAAGCTTTCAAGGACCTTCTACAACCAGGTCAATTATTGATAAGAACGGACAACACTACAGTCATGTGGTACATAAACAGGGAGGAACACATTCTTACCCCCTATGCAGACTGGCCATGTCACTTTGGAACATGGCCATGGACTTACAAATGGAACTACAAGCACAGTACTTGCCAGGCAAGGAAAACACGCTGGCAGACAACCTAAGCAGGAATATGACAGATCCACACGAATGGAAATTGCATCCAAAAGTTTTTACAGAAATAACCCAAGAATGGGGAAGGCCAGACATAGATCTCTTTGCCTCCCACAAGAATCATCAATTGACAAAATTCTGCTCAAGGATCTTCCATCCAAAGGCCTGGAGAGTGGCCACTCTTTCTTACAGTTGGACATCAATGACAGTTTATGCCTTCCCTCCTCTTCCTCTGCTGCCCAAAGTTCTATTAAAGACCAAAGCAGACAGACCAAAGATGATTCTCATTGCTCCGGACTGGCCAAGGCAACACTGGTACCCACTCCTGAGGAGCCTGACGCATTCCCCACCATGGACCCTGCCTCTAATGCCTCTTTTTCTGACTCAGTACAGTTTCAAAACTCTTCACAGCCAGCTAAAAACACTCAATCTAGCTGCATGGAAGATTCCTTAGCATCTCAACAGGCCCTACTCTCCAAGGAGGTGCAGGATGTCATTTTGGAGGCCAGAAGGCCATTAACTAGAAATGCTTACTCTGCAAAATGGAAACGTTTTTGTGTCTGGAATGAGAAAAAGGGCCAGGATCCTGGAAAACTGAATTTACCTCAAATACTACAATATTTGGCTGAACTGCTAAGCAGTGGACTTTCTTTCTCCTCCATCAAAATACATGCCTCAGCCATTTCTGCAGAATACAACACTGATCCACCTTTATTCTCTCACCCTCTCTTAAGACAGTTCCTCAGAGGGGCTAAGAATTTAAGGCCTCCAAGGAAACAACCAATACCTGCTTGGGATCTTAATTTAATTCTGGAAAAATTGACCTTGCCTCCTTTTGAGCCAGCTGCCTCATCAGATTTGCAATATTTGTCTTGGAAAACAGCTTTCCTTCTGGCTATCACCTCAGCTCGTAGAGTTTCAGAACTACAGGCTCTCATGGCTGTCCAGCCTTTTATCATCTTCCATCAGGACAGAGTTTCCTTACAAACCAACCCGTCCTTTATGCCTAAAGTGGTATCCAGGGTAGCTTTAAATCAGGCCATACATTTACCTACTTTTTATCCTAATCCTCAAAACAAAGGGAGAGATTACTACATTCCTTGGACATCCACAGACAGCTGCGTTATTATTTGGACAGAACAAAGCCTTTCAGAAAATCAGAACAGCTCTTTGTGGCCTATGCGGTAGGAGCTCAAGGGAAACCAATTTCCAAACAGACAATCTCAAAATGGATAGCCCACTGCATACACTTTTGCTATTCCTTTCATGGCAAAACTGTTCCTACAGGCATTAGAACTCATTCCACCAGGGCCACAGCCACCTCTGCAGCCTTCCTCAGAGGAGTTCCTACCAAGGATATTTTGGAAGCAGCCACTTGGAGTTCTGTGCACACCTTCTCCAAGCACTACAACCTACCATTATACTCCAAATCTAGAGCAGGCTTTGCCACTACAGTCTTGCAGGGCATTTTGGCTCCTCCTAGTTCCAACTAGTGCCTACCACCCCTTTCTTAGCTTTGGGATTCTGCCCATCTGTTATGACTGCAGCTGTATGCACGATGAACATAGTACAGTTTTGTACCTACCATAAATGTAGATGTTCGAGTGCTAATACAGCTGCAGTCCAGGTTTCCCTCCCTCCCTCCTTCCCCTCTTGGGACAGGCATATAGGCTAACACATCCTCATACAACTTGATTGGGGTTTTCATTTATGATGTATTTGCTTGCAACTACTGTATTTTGATTATGTAGCACTGCATTATCACACAATTTTATTATTGCCTTCCTTCTGGGGACACCTGACATCTGGGGCAAGAAAAACTGAAGAAAATGGCGTCGGCTGGTTCCTTTATACCCCTGTCACACTGACGTCAGGAAAGAAGCGACGACAACCGACGCCGGACCTAGACTTTGGAATTCGGCCGACCGAGGACCCGCCTGACGGCAGGAGAACCCATCTGTTATGACTGCAGCTGTATTGACACTCGAACATCTACATTTATGGTAGGTACAAAACTGTACTTTTCCCTCTCTCTGGCCCCCTAACTTCTTCTGGCTATACCTCTACTTTCCTTTACTATGGTTAAAAGCCAGTTTGGTGTATTTGCTTTTTGCTGGAGGTATACTTTTGTGTTTTTATGTTTATTTGCTCCCCATTAGGGGGGCACCTAACATCTTGGGCAAGTAAAACTGATGTAATGATGTCGGCTGCATGTTTTATACCCCTGACGTCATGGAAGAAGGGACAGCAACCGACGCAGGACCCAAGACTTTGTTAATCAGGCCGACTGAGGGCAACCTGCAAGCAGATTACCCAAATGTAATGACTGCAACAGTGTATACACTCGAACATCTACATTTATGGTAAGTGTACACAACTGTACTTTGTGTCAAGAGGCCATGAG
Organism: Protopterus annectens; assembly: GCF_019279795.1. Taxonomy (NCBI): domain Eukaryota; kingdom Metazoa; phylum Chordata; order Ceratodontiformes; family Protopteridae; genus Protopterus; species Protopterus annectens. Next base: position 251,878,773 of record NC_056733.1, on the reverse strand, counting down.
AATTTGGCAATGGGCGATAGCTTTCAACCACTGCAGTTGACCACGAGCTGAGGTGATTGCAGTGCATATTCCCAGGATTTCCAACGTGATTGAAGACAAGTTGAGCAGATGTATCCTACTGCCTCACGAGTGGGCCCTCAATACCATCATTGCGGCAAAGATCTTCAGCCGCTGGGGCCAGCCTTGCTGTGACCTATTCGCCTTCTCAGCAAATCACAAATGCAACAGCTACTTTGCCCTAATCCCCCCCACAGGAGGAATCCCTGAGGGATGCTCTGATACATGATTGGCCCACGGGACTTCTGTATGCTTTCCCTCCCTTTCCCCTGATTCCTCAAATTCTAAAGAAGACCCTTTGGCTGAGAAACCGAGTAATCCTCATTGCTCCTTACTGGCCATAACAAATTTGGTTTCCTTTCCTTTGGCCTCACCTAATATACCAGCCATGGATTCTGGATCCAACTCCAGAATTGATCTCTCACCCACAAGGGTTGACTCACCCGAACATTTTCCAGTTTCAGGCTGACAGCTTGATTTCTCCACTTCCAGTAATTGCCAGGCAGAATAACCTTATCTCCCCAGTATGCGATATCCTTCTGGCTTCATACAAACCATCCACCAGGAAAATATTATCTCAGCAAGGGGAAGAGATTCAGTATTTGGTGCTGACCGAGAGAACTAGACCCTTGCTCAGCTCCTGTTATTGTGGTTTCAGATGATCTGCCAGGTCTGCTTCATTCAGGAGCAGCAGCCTCCACCATTCGAGTATCTTTGGCTGCTATCTCATATTTCCATAATGGATTTCAAGACTCATCATTAAGTTCCCATTGTCTCTGCAAAGCCTTCTTAAAGGGGTCTCACATATCAGACCTCCGTTCAAAGAACCGATCGAACCTTGGAGTTTAACAGTAGTACTACAATCCCTGACACGATCTCCTTTTGAACCTGCTACCAATTTCGATTTAAAATTCTTATCCTGTAAATCACTATTTTAAGTAGCCATCACATCAGCGAGACACATCTCCAAGCTTCAGGCCGCATGCATAAAATGCCCTTACACGGTCTTTCATAAGGACAGAGTATTGCTCTGGACTAGCACTTCTTTTCTGCCTAAAGTTATTTCACAGTTGGCCGTTAATCAGACAATTGACTTACCAGTCTTCTTTCCTAACTACTTGAGTAAAAGAGAATACTGTCTTCATTTGCTGAATGTAAATAGACAGCTATGTTTTATCTGGACAGAACTAAATCAGCACACAAAACAGACCAGTTATTTGTTTCCTGTTCAGGGCCAAAATTGGGAAACTCTGTCTCTAAAGCGACCTTATCTAAGTGTTTGAGAAACTGTATTTCCTTGGTCTACCAATGTAGTAAAATTCCGCTACCGTGCAAGGTCAAAGCACACACTACCAGATCAATGGCGACTTCTGTTTCTTTTCATTTAAAGGCTTCATTGGATGATATCTGTACACCTGCAACTTGGGCTACCCGTCATACCTTTATCACTTGTACTCAAATCTGTTTCTTTGAACTCAGCACTTGTTCAGAACTTGTTGTAAATAAGCTGCAAATTACTACAGCACTCACCTTTCCTCACTTGTCTAGAGGAAAGCAGTTTTTAGTACTTAATAAATAAGCACCTATTCAGGCATGTCAAAGGGACAGCTCCCGGTGATTTCTCCTGCTTACCTGATGAATCTGGGCATCTTGGGGCAATGCAGCAATTGCCTTATGTACACAGACAAACCCTCTCCTCCTACCATCCAACACTACAACCTGTGAGAGATGCACTTATATAGCCAAACTGGAAGCAAAACTCTCTTCTCCCAAGACTGGACTAGACAGTCAAGTGGAGAAGGTAAACACTTGCACCAAAACCACACTCATCACATAGACCCTCAAAACCTACACCACCAAAACACACACATAGAAACACAAAACATACACCTACATTCGCGGAGGCTCTCAATAAAAATCTGCCCAAGCATCAGGGACCTCCAAAGCAGAAATGCAAGCAAACTCCACCCCCCAACACAACCCAAATGACACACAGCCCACAAACTCAGTGTGCCACTCAACCACAGCCCATAAGGCATAACAATGTACCAAACACTCTAGTCATAAGTGACTCCATAGACTGGCACACTGATGTTCCACTCACCAGGCTAAACAAGGAGAAAGTTACTGTCAGCTGCCTATCAGGTGCCAGGATCCGCCACATAATGCACGCACTCAGGTCACTCCACAACAAGTACAAATATGACACTGTCCTTGTCCATGTTGGTGTGAATGACCTGAGACAAAACTCCTTGGACTACATGAAAAGAGACATGGAGGAGATCTCCGATCTTGTCGCCCAGGCAGGTATGACCCTAACCCTGAGTAGCATCCTGCCATCACCCAGAATGATACCACAGTACAAGGACAAAATGATTGACTTCAACAATTGGCTAAGCTTCTGGTGTCATTCTAAAGGGATCCAGTATTTGTCTGCCTGGGACGACATGATCGACAGACCACGATGCTTTGCCAGAGATGGCCTGCACCAGTCACCCTTGGGATTCCGGATACTGGCAAAGGCTCTTGCCACCCCTATAGTGCCTTTTTAGGCAAGGTTCAACTGACAAATTCGCCACCGTAACAGGTACAAGCAAGCAAAATCTGAGAGTAATGCAACTCAGTGCTAGAAGTCTAAACCTCAAAATGCACTCACTCAAGGCATTCCTTAAAATGAAGAACATTGACATCTGTGCAGTGACAGAGACCTGGTTCAAAGCTCCAGAGAGTACCCCTGTGTTACTAAGCTATAATTCATACCACATCTTTCAGCCACCTAACCCGGAATGAAGCACTAAAGGTGGAGTCGTGTCCATATTCATTAAGGATATCCACACACCTCCAGGCTAGTTGCACAGCATAATGCATCCGAGATAATCCAAGTGCAACTAACCCTGGGCAAGACCGCAATCCAAATTGTAGCTTGCTACAGACCCCCCACCATGCCCCAGGATTCCCACTTATTTCTTGATACACTGGAAAGTATTAAGGTACAACCCAACACCCTAATAATGGGTGATTTCAACTACCCCGCCATTAAATGGGAAAACTACTCATGTACCAACTCTTTTGCTCAACGTTTTCTGGAATTCATAAATTCCAATGCCTTGGATCATCTTATTCACACACCCCACCAGGGGCAGCGGTATCCTAAACCTGGTCATTACCAACATGGGCAACCGGTGTTCCACACCAGAGGTCAATTCCTCATTGGTCAGATCCGACCACAAGCTAATCACCCTAGACATCCACATCCCGTCCCCACCCCCAATTAGGGAAACCACCGTAAAAAACTTCTCCAAAGCCAACTTCACACTTCTTAAGACAGAAGTGGCAAACTTCGTGACACCTATGCAGATGGACAGTAGAGGTACGACTGCTGAATCCTACACAAATGCACTTTAATAAGCACTTACACGAGTGCATGGATCATGCTATCCCTAATAGAGCCAAGATGCTATCCTCCAAAAAAAGGAAGCCAATATGGTGGTCCTCTGCTATAAACAAACTCTACAACAGAAGAAAGAAACTGTTGCAAAAAAGAGTAATATCCCATGACTGGAGGAACTCCCCTGGTCAACCTCAGTAAGAAGCTGAGATCCCTCATAAAACCCTCCAAAGCTAGTTACGAAAACAAAATTGCCACTGCCTCTAAAGACAACCACAAAGCATTCTATAGCTATGTCAAGAATCTCAATGGCAACACTCAGATCTGCTCTGAGTTACAGCACAATGGCACTAAATATACAGAACCAACTGATATTGCCAACATCCTGGCAGATAGGTTCAGTGCTAACTTTACCCCCCCCCTCACCCCCTAGAGGGCCCATCTCTATACCGGAAGAATGCAAAGTTCTTGTAATCACTGCTGCACAGGTAAAAAAAAACACTGTCCAAAGCCAGGAACACAGCATCCATGGGACCTGACAATATCTCAGGCTGCGTTCTACACGAACTACAGAATGAACTGGCAACCTACCTAAGTACCGTGTTCAATCATAGCCTCACCTCAGGCTTTGTGCCCACTGAATGGCGCACAGTGATGGTTATCCCATTCCAGAAAGGGGGAGCCACGACGGACCCCGGGAACTACCGCCCCATTAGCCTGACTCTGCAAGGCCATGGAACGTATCATCATGGAACTCATAAACAAAGACATCGGTAATCTCCAAACTCTGGACCCTACCCAGTTCGGGTTTGTAAAAGGCAGATCATGTCTCCTAAACCTAATTGACGACTTTGAAGCAGTCACCAAAGCCATAGATGAGGGTAAGGTGGTTCAAACAGCTTATCTAGATCTCTCCAAGGCTTTCGACACCATCCCCCACTCTGGAATTATAGATGAGCTCACTAAACTAGGTATAAATCCCTATGTCACAAGATGGGTTGCCAACTGGCTCACGGACAGAACCCACACTGTGAAAGTAGCAGACTCCAAATCCGACTTCAGACCAGTGACAAGTGAAGTACCACAGGGTTCAGTCCTGGGTCCTCTCCTGTTTGGTATCTACTTCTCTGAAGTACAGGCTAACACAGAAGGTCTTTGGCTAACAACTTTTGCAGATGACTGCAAACTAGGAGCCATAATCAAAATTCCTAACTATGTGGACATACTGCAAAAGGGCCTCACTGAGACAAATGTCTGGTGTCAAAGCCATGGCCTGAAGCTTAATGCCAAGAAGTGTATTGTTATCCCCTTTGGTAAAAACTCTGTACCCATGAACTACCACACAAGTGGTAGTCTGCTTAATGCCGAAAGTGTGATAGAGACCTTGGGAAACAGGTGGACAGTAATCTCTCCTTTGATAATCACATCGCCACAGTGAGCAGGAAATCCTTCTATGTGGCTCACCTCATGACGAAAGGTTTCTCATCCAGAAAAAAAGAGGTCATTGTTCCCCGCTACTCTTCACTCATTAGACCCATTATAGAGTACAACGCCCCTTTTGGTGTGTACCTCACAAGACATCTACAACAACTGGAAAGGTCACAGAAATACCTCACAAAGAGGATTACTGGCCTCAAACAGATGCCCTACGCAGCCCGTCTAAAAAAAAACTCCATCTTTACTCCGTCACATATCGCCTACTCAGAGGAGATTTCTGCCTAACATACAAAGCTATGTCAAACCCAGAGCTGTTGGACATGCTGCACTTAAAGAAATCCCAATACCTGCGAGCTACACGCTCTAGGGACCTAAACCTTGTCACCACAATAAACAGAACATGCTGGAGGGATAGATTCCTGTCCCAGAGACTTCCCATACTCTGGAACAGACTACCTATCTATGTCAAACAGAGCTCCTCATTAGCACTCTTCAAGAAAAATCTTGATGATTGGATGGGAAATAGGAAATTCACCCCAGGGATCACTTTTGTGGCTCTGCTCGACAGGGGCACAGGAAGATAAATTTTCTTGAATGGCGAAAGCCAGGGTACCTTTTTGGCTAGGCTTATATAGGCCCTAGGGCTAATAGCCTAGTACCTACCTATGAACCTATTACAGATTGGATTTAGTCTCTAGGAGGAGAGCATCCTTTGGTTCAGTGGTACTCAGGGAACATCCTTCCATAAGGGCCTCCCAGGTTTTAAAGTAGCTAGGGACTCTATCCCATCAGTAAGGAATTAATGAAGGTTAACAACATCCTGTAAAGAAGTTATGTTCTTACCATAACGTTCCATCTGTGGTGTTCATCTTTCTTCATTCATTACTTCCCACCCTCCTCCCCCCTCCAAGGGTCTCCTGGAGGATCGAATTTGGTCCAAATTCCACATTAGGATTTTTGCTCAGAAAAAGCCTGTGCTTTCTTTATCATGGGCAAATTCAATCTGAGGTAACTGAGAGGGCACTCTGGGTAAAACTTAGCTTGAGAGTTTTTTTGCTTGCATGAGCTTGTTATAAGGCCGAATCTGTTCTGCGGATGGATCCAACATCCATCAGTAATGAATGAATGAAGATGAACGGCACTGATGGAACGTTATGGTAAGAACCTAACTTCTTTTTCGCTCCTTGTTCTTGCAGCCTGTTAGAAATTCAGGTATGTGCCAAGTTCTTTCTTTAATGCACTGAAATTTATTGTATGGATTGTAATGTAGTATCATTTGTAATACTTGATAATTGGCTGGAAGTGAACATCCATTAATCTGGCCTGACAACTTTAGCTTTGAACGTCTCCAGAGGAGATGTTGTATCCTCCTTACACTGAGGATGTCAGTTGGAAAAACAGTAGAAAAGTGAGAGCAGCCTGCACCATGATGTCCTTCTATTCCAATGTTGCAGTATTCACTAGTGGGTTTACCCTTCTTCCGATCAGCTTGTCCAGCCAGGTTTCCAAAACTATTTCAGTTCTTGATGGTGTGTTGGACGTCTGGCGTGTTGGCAGGTACGTGGACCTTAAATGTGATGTCTGCGAGCACCAGCCCTCAGAACTTTTCAGCTGCCAGCTGTACGCTAGGTGTTGCTGCTACTCGCGGATGTCAGATCAGTTTCGCATTAAGATAAGTACTCCGTTGAGGAGTTTTCTTCAGTCCTTTTTGTAGTACTATAGTCTGTTAATGTCCGGTAAGAGCAAGTGCAACTGTGGTTGCCAGATTCCCCACAGAGACACCCACGACCAGTCTCTCTCTTGTTTGGGCAGGGATCATGATTACAAAAGCTGCACCATCTGTAAGTCATTCATCCCTAAGACCCTTCCCCACCGACTTCAGGCCCTTGACTTATACCTTGAGAACCAGCACCTTAGATCGCTCTAGGTATGGAAGGCCCCCCCCCCCCCGACGCCCCATCCAAACCACCCAGGAAGAGGACCAAATCCATGTGGCCGTCTGCTTCCACTGCTCCTCCCTCTGCCAATTCTCAGCCTGTAGCCGTCGTCAGCTGGCCAAGGAACCAGAGCCTGCCACTTCAGATAAAGCGGGTACCTATCAGGAGGCTGCAAAATCCAGAGCGGACAAGTCCAGGGAAGATATCCCGGTGCCTGATTCAGATGCCAGGAGGGGAACCAGTAACTGGGATGGGCACTTCGGGCCTGGCCTCTGCCACTCCTACTATGACTTCCAGGCCTACTGCCAGCCAGACGCTGGCTAGGTCTACCAAGAAAAAGCAAAAGATGAGGCATATTCCTCTAACTCCCGAGGCCTTGCCTGACTGGCATGCTTTCAGTCAGAGCCTCTACAATGCCTTCCTGGTCCTTAGGCCTACTGCTACACCCCTTCTCAGTCTCAGGCCTTCCTTGCCTGAGAAAAATCCTAACCAACTGCAGAGGAAGACATGTCAGACTCCTCAGAGGACTCCCTGTCATACTCTTCACAGATTTCTTCCCCTCTGGGGTATGGATCCCCAGAAGAAGCCTCTGCAGAACCTGATTCCCCTGTCGAAGACATTACCTTCCGGGACACACTGAATCTAATGAGAGAACACTTCAAATGGGAATGCCCAGACATGTCTGAAGCTCAAAAAAGATTCTATGACCTGATCCAGATGAAATCTCCTAATCCACCTCCTATTCCTCCTGAACCAGGAATGCTTTTGCTGCAGCATGCATGAATCCATATTCCCAGCCACCTGTCGGTCCCTACCGATGTCGAGTGGGAACCAGATAACACCAGATGACCGACCAGAAGGCCATTACCAGAAGCCCCTACTCCTATCCAGGCCTTTTCCTAAGATTGCTTCTTTGAAAAGGAAGCAGAAAAATAAACACCTGCCTCCACCTGCAGAAGGAGTTCCAGACTGGCAGTCCTTCACCAAACTCCTTGTTGCAAGCCTTCATGGCCCCTTATCCCCACGGCCTCTTCCCCCTCCACCATTCCTGTTCTTAGTCCTAGGCCTGCCTCAGCTGCTAGTCTCCCCCTTCCCACTGCTCATGAAGGGGAAGAAGACCAGGAGGCTTACTACTCATCTTCAGATTAATCCATTTCTTATTCATCTCAGATTGCCTCTCCACTAGAATATTATTCCACTGGTGAAGAATCCATAGAAGGGGACTCTCCACCAGAGGATATCACCTTTGGGGAGACCATCACAACGATGAAAGAATACTTTTAATGGGGCACTTCCCAAATGACTGAAACTCAAAAGAGATGCTTTGAGTTACTTCAAGTGGAATCTCCCTCCCCTTCAACCATCCCTCCAGTTACCCCTGCCTACCTTGATGCATTCTTTTAGCATCTAAAAACCCAGACTCACAACCTCCTGCCCTTAAAAGACCTGACCGTTTCTATAAAGAACCAGATGAACAAAAATTCCTGGTAAAACCACTGCTGGCAGAACCAGCAGTGATTGCTGTATCCCCTGACAAGCAGTCAAGACTGATTCCTTTTGCCTACTGACAAAGATAGTAAAACATATAGGATAGGCAAGAAGGTTTATACCTCTTCGACCCTATCCTTCAGAGCCATCCTCTACCAAACCCATATGATAAAGTATCCTTTGGGCCTTGTATCCCAAGCTTCTACTCTCCTGTCATCTAACAAGATAGAGGTAGCATCAAAGCTGTCCATGGCTTCTCAAGTGGCCAAACATTCTATTAGATGCAGTTATGATGCAGCAGAGGCCTCTGCAAGGTCCGCAGCTTCTGCATCAGTACTCCGCACATACTCTTGGCTATGCCTTCAACCCCTACCCTAGGATTTCAAGTCAAAAATCCTGGATGGTCCTCCAGACCCCAATGTCCTGTTTGGTAAACAGTCTGCAGACCTCTTTAAAAACCTTCAAGAGAAAAGTAAAGAGCTTCAAGACATCGAGCATCTGCTGGTGTCTCCCATTGCTAAATATTACAGAAATTACCCTGCTAAGACTACCTTTGTCAGGCATACATCCTCCTCTGCTACCCCATCCACTTCCAGGCATGAGAAGAACCAGGAGGCAGACCATCTCCAGACCAGCAGCCTCACAGCCTATTCAAAGGCAGCCCTTTCATGACAGAAATAGCTTCAACAATGCATGACCTTGCCCACCTCCCCTTGTCAGCCAGTCTCTCTCACTGCCTCCCCCTTTGGAGATCCATCACCTCAGACCACTGGGTGCTGGCAGTAGTACAAGAGGGATATTTCCTCTCTTGGAAGGAAAAACCCTTTATAAGGGGTATTCCATTTTCCCAAAAAAATCAACCAGACCTTATTCCTCAGAATGCTACAGGACCTTCTTAACCTAGAAAAACTATACAACCTGTCCCTCCAGGACAGGAAGGAAAAGGCTTTTACTCAAGATTATTTCTGGTTCCCAAAAAAGATGGCCCTTGGAGGCCAATATTGGTTCTGTCCTTTCTAAACCTATTCCTAAAAATTCCATCATTCAGGGTGTTATTCCTACAAACCCTTCTTCCACTATTCCCATACCAGGGCTTTATGGCCACACTCGATCTGAAGGAGGCCTACCTTCATATCCCCACAAAACCCTCCCACAAAAAATACTTGCGTTTTACTGGGCCCTTTTCACACTTTCATTATACAGCTTTTCCCTTTGGTTTATCTACTGCACCCAGGGTATTCACAAAATGTCTAGCTCTAGCTATAGCCTTTTGTAGAACCAAAGGTGTCCAAATTTATCCCTACCTAGATGACATTGTCATTCTAGCAGAATAAGAGGACACTTCACAAAACCATCTGCAGTTAGCCATTTCCCTGCTTCAGAGCCTGGGGTTCACCCTCAACATCCCAAAATCATCCCTAACCCCTCAGCAGGACAAAATCTTTCTGGGATGCAGGATCAGAACAGACCTGAGGTGGGCATTTCTTCCTCAGGACAAAGTTATCTCCCTCTCTACCCACTTCCAAAACCTAATGCAGGTTCATCAGATAACTGCAAGACCATTCTTGCGGGTCCTGGGGATAGTGGCAGCCACCATTCCTATGCTGCCTTTGGCCAGAATGCATATGCGAAAACTGCAGTGATAATTGAAGAATGTGTGGTTCCCAACACAGTCACCCTCTAGAGTTTCAGATTACACTCTTGCCCTGCCTCAAAGCAGAACTAAGGTGGTGGATTCAACAAATACTAATGAAACCAGGCCTTCCACTTCAACCCCCTCCCCAACCCACCACATACATACAGAGATGCATCAGACCTAGAGTGGGGGGCTACCATGAAGGGTTTCATGGTACAGGAGAACTAGCATCCTCCCCTCCAAATGAAGCATATCAGTGTGAGGGAAATGGTAGCAGTCCTTCTGGCCCTGAAAGCCTTTCTCCCAATCTTGCAACCAAGCCCTCTTCAAATCTGCACAGACAATATCACAGTCATGTAGTACCTCAGCAAACAAGGAGGGACCAAGTCCTATCTCCTCTGCCGGATAACAATCCAAATTTGGACCTTGCCTCCAGAAACAACTTATCCCTACAGGCAGCATACATTCCTTCCCAGGACAACCGACAAACGGATATTCTCAGCGGAACATCCTCTCTACAGCACAAGTGGATGCTCACCCTACACTACCTTCCACAAGGGGATAGGGTGACCCTGCGCAGTAACCCTTCCTTCATGCCAAAGGTGGTCAGCGAACTGTCCTTAAACCATTCCATTCACCTGCCAACCTTCTTCCCCTCTCCCACTAATGACAGTGAGAGGATACTCCAATCCCTGGATGTGCACAGACAACTAAGGTTTTATTTAGACAAAACTAAGTCCATCAGAAAATCCAACCAACTCTTTGTATCCTTCCACCCCAGAGCCCTGAGCAAGGTAGTCTCCAAACAAACCATTTCCTGCTGGATCAGAAAAACTGTCTGCTTCTCCCAGCATGGCAATGACCTATCCCGGGAGTAAGAGCTCATTCTACCAGGGCCGTGGCGTCCTCCAAAGCCTTCCTCAAAGCCCTGGACACAGCCTCCATTCTGGAAGCCGCCACTTGGTCCATCATATACACTTTCACCAGACACTACAAATTGGACCACATCTCCAGAGCCAGGGCATGGTTTGCTGAGGCAATCCTGCAGAGCTTTCTGGAATCGGCTGCCTCTACCTCCACCCTCCCCTCTAAGCTGTGGCACTCTCCCACACTAAGATTACTGCAATATAGGAATAGAAGGACATAGAATAGTTGTGTAAAATCTTACCATAACCATAGATGTCCTTCTGTTCCATGTTGCAGTATCCACCCCCCCTCCTATCCCCCTTTTTTCCTGTTGACCAGTCTGAAGGGGAACCTGGGGCAGCCCTTGGCTAAGGTCAGACTAGTTAGCTAATGGCACTTTGTACCTCTTGTTGACATCATTTGGCTCTATCATCTGGACTGCCCAACTGGGCATTTAAGTTCTGAGGTCTGTGCATGCAGATGTCACATTTAGGGTCCCTGGTTATGGTCCTATGTGTGACGTTCCACGCACTTACAGCAACCAGGCTTAAGCTTTTGTATAGGAGCTGGCATTCGGGGCGCCTGAGGCGGGGAATCCCCACACTAAGAATACTGCAACATGGAAGAGGAGGACATCTATGGTTACGGTAAGATTTTACACAAGTATTCTATCCTAATGGGAAGAAGACAAGTGTGTGATAGCTGTACAAATTTGAACTGTATCTGTGCCCTTTGTTGGAATTTAGTTACATTCAACATTATTGTAACCTGATCTCTCACTATATGGTGTTTTTACACCCATAAGGGGAGGGATCAGTTCCATTGAATACCACTCCTAGGAGGGGTAGAGGTTGACATTAAGTTATTGATGGAACCCTTTGAGAGGTGGCTTTTGAGTTTTGCAGACCTTTTGTTAATAAATTAAGGGAACATTTCTGACTCCATGGCATGGAGGGATAGAATCCTGGTTGTGATTCTCATGACTGGTTCAGCTAGGTGCCTTGGCACTGGATGAAGTGACGTTGGGAAGGAGGGAAAAGAATGATGAGGCGAAGGTCCTGTTTGCTTTTCCCTCTGGGAAGGAGAGGAGTGATATTTATTGATTATTTCGATACCCATATAGGTGGGCTTGTTTTGACACCATCAGCCATGAACGTCTTGCCATTGCCTGTTGCCCATTGGAGATGATCAGAAAATCGGCTGCTAACCAGAGACTTGTGAATAACATTGACACTTGAAAGAGGGCGGGGATATGCCTGATCCACATCATATTGTGCAGAGCAACCTGTCATTAAGTGCCAGCACATCTGGGGGTAGGGCCTCATCTGATGTGCACAGGAGTTTACTGCCTGGCTGTAGTGTGATGACTATTCTGTGGGCACTGTGCTTCTCGATGGTCAGGGAGTAATCCCTCCCAGATAAACTGTAATGATAATTTCGCTTGATGAGATAGAACCCTGCCCAATTAGGGCAGAGTTGAGGCATGCCCCGCAGAGGCAAAGGGCACCAAGGTAGGACAAAGCTGTAAGTTGGAGGAGTGGGCCTAATGTCTGCCATAGTGAAATAAATGGATAGCTAGCTGCAAAAACAGTTCATAAGGCTGCTGTGCAGTGTGGGGTATGCACACTTATCGAATTACATAATTTGCATGTAGATAATATTTTGTTATGGTTTTAACTGTAGCACTGTAAGCCCAGATGGTTGAACTAAGTTTGTATATAGTATGTCTGCAGCTAGTCACAGCCCCTTGACTGCTAATGGAAAAATCTGAGCTTGCAGACTGTCCACCAGATAGGTTATCCTACTAAGACAAACTTTGGAGACGTGACAATTCATTCATACACTGCAATGGTGAGTACTTCGTGCAGGTATATTTTTGTGGTAGGTTATCTAGAAATTAAACATATGTATATTTAAAAGGTTTTATAAGTAATTGTTGCATAACTTGGGGAAGACATTGATGTGTTCTCTGAATGGCTGCTTCAGTTGCTTTGTAGTGATGATCTTAATGTTGGAAAGATTGAAAGTGGAGAATGTTGTCAACCTATTTGATCCTTGCATTTCATTCAGCTGTCATTGAATTTGTCTTAAAATTGTACTCTAATTTAAAATTTGTGATTTTTGTAGCAGAATACAGAGAGCTGATATTATTGATACCACACATTGCAAAGGTGACATCAGAGCCCCTGTTGGTGGGTTCTAGATTGGGTGGTACTTCACAACTAATTTGATTTTGTCATTGTTTTCAGCAGAATCTTGCATTCAGGGGCATTTCTGGTCCCACCATTCCATGACATGATGGAACGCACCATTTACTTAAGTAGGCTTATGCCCTGAGTTTGGCAGCCATTTATTGCCTCTAGCACATTTCAGATATATCGTTGTTGGCAGTAGAGTGTTGCATTTGCATGCTTAGGTATGAGTTGTTGCTGTGGCAGTCGCTTTGCTGTTTAAGACGCACACCATCATTGCCTGTACTGTGTTAAGAAAGCAAGATGTTGACAACTGCCGTGTTGGTAGGATAAGTGCAGCTATTTGACAGTGAAGGTGGAAAATGTTGTTGGCCCACTTCATGAAGATGGCAGCTGTCAAGTGCCCTTTGTGTCAAGATAATCAGGAGGGTCCTCCTGTCATCCTTAGGTATAAGTCAAAGTGTCATCATTCGGGTAAATAGTCAGAGGTTAGGTCCAAGTCTGAGCCTTCCCAGGATGAGTCCTTCAAGTTGTAAGCTGTTTTGACAAGAAGGTACTCAAGCCCCAGCCAGTCTTCAGCCTGCGTCAGGGACCTTCGGGATCAGAGGAGATGAATCCTTGGATTCATCTTGGGGGGGATGTGGTGCATCCAGAGTTGCTTTCATCAGTCTATTATCAAATGATCAGCTGGTTCCGGTGAACAACCAGAATAATCTCATAGTTCATTGGGGGTCTCTTGTGGTCTGAAGTGCCAGCCACCACTGACTTTAGTTCCCTGTTTGACTTGTAGCTACATCTTTCCCAGGGTCACTGCATAATGGGGCCCCAGATATAGCTATTTGATGAATGGACCCCATATGTTCACACACAAGGATGACCTTTTGGCCTTCAAGACTTGGAATGCTGTGATTATGGAGCAGAGAGTACAAGAGGGGCTGTCATATTCTGCTAGTCAGCTATTGAACTTGGAGGAAGGACCTTAACTTCCTTTTGCACTGTACATGTCAGCTTGGGGGTGCAGTGGGCTTTACAAAGAGATCATGCCCCATCCCTTATGGTAACGCATCTCCTTAGCTCTTGCTCTTCCCAGCTGCATCATCCCTGTAAACAGTCCCTGGGCTCCACTGATGAGTATGACTTCAGATCATAACCTAACAAATTCCCACCCCCTACCTCCTAAGATAAGTGAAAAGGCCGTATCTCATTATTCATCTCCTAACTGTTTCAGCAAATTAGAATGCCTAGGGCATAAATTCAGCTCGCATTACCTGGGCTGTAGTCAGGCCTTTGTCCCTTTACTCCAGCAGAGCTGGCCATATAGTCTGTGCTGAAATGGATTGATTTTAATAGTTACAGAACCACCCATTCTCACGGACCTGCTGCAGTTGTCTGAACTTTGTCTGCAGGCCTGCAATCATTGGTACTGCACACTTATCTGGTGAGGGATTTTTCTTTTTATGCAGCTGTGGAGAAACAGCTGCTAACAGGATATCTCCTCATGTAGTAGGACAACTAGCCATTTTGTGTGATACCTAAACAAAAGGGAACGGGGGTGGGGGGCAGAAGGTCCTAGTACCTTGTGTAATGAACCAGTGCTTATCTGGCATTGGACCACAGACAGGATCATTCTTTTAGTTGATCACTTCACAGTAAGATAAATGAGCTGGGTCTGTAATCCTTAGAGTTTGAATACAGAGGATATGCTTAGTAAAGTTCTTTTAGAAAGGGGACACTGATCAAGATGTTTCATAGTTTGGGTCATTCCATGTTTAGGCCACAAGGCCACCAAAGAATGCAGAAACCTTTAATCCATGCATATAGTTTATAATCCCTAAATGACCACCTAGTCTTATTTTAAAAACAGCAAGTAATGGTGCCATACTCTCATTCACTGGTAACTTATGTCATAATTATGTAATACATTGAAATAATTGTGTCCATTTCCTAATCTAGCTTTTATTAAATGTAAAACGGTAGACCTCTGGGTCAAATACTGTCCAGTTCTTTCTTCAGTTCAGTGGCTTAATCCACTAAGTCAGCAGAAGCTACAACTTTAAATGCAACATAATTTATCCCACAGGATACGCATACCCCAAAATGAATAGCTCTAATTTCTGAAGTATTTTTATATTATTGATGTGTGAAACTTTTAGCTTAATTTTTTTGTAAACCGTCTCTAAATTGTGCATATCAAGTTGTACTCAGGAATAGGCCTAACCATAGGTATGTACAAAGGATGATGCAAGGCTCCCTTCAGGAAAGTACATTTGTATAAAAACTTGTCATAACAGTAGT
The DNA here is from genome assembly GCF_019279795.1 of Protopterus annectens. NCBI lineage: Eukaryota > Metazoa > Chordata > Ceratodontiformes > Protopteridae > Protopterus > Protopterus annectens. Next base: position 251,863,437 of record NC_056733.1, on the reverse strand, counting down.
TATCACTGTTGCAGTATTCCTTACTATTAGGATATCCTGACAAGGACAGTGATATGTCCTGCCAGCATACCAAAGCCTGGGCCCTTCCATACGCTGTGTCAGTTATTTGTCCTGCGTTCGAAGCATGAGGCAGATAAGTGACGTACAAGTGCAAAACTTGCTGACAGTCTTAACGCAGTGTTTTGTTTTCAAGTCTGTAGGTCGTATACCTAGGAACTGACTACTGAGCTTTTGGGCAGAGAAGTGCCCCTTTGGAGAGATTTTTTTTTATTTAGCCTTATTTTATTGTAGTTACATGTCATCCAAAAATGGAAATGTGATTGTAGGAGTCAGAATCACCAGAAGGACAGATATAAGTGCCTTTTTTGCTTAGGTGTAGAGCACAGTCATAAAGAGTCTTCTGTTTCAGGCCTCTATCCTAAGATCGTGCACAACCGTCCCTCCTCTCTGTCACTCTACCTTGAAGGTTAGTGCCTTAATCTTCATGTCCAAGGAACCTTGTCCTTAGAATCTTCCTGCCTGGACATGCAGCTTCCTTAAAGTAGTTGAAGAAATTGAAACAAGACTTCTGCTGTCCAGCCTCTTTCAGATGTCTCCATTGTGTCTGAGAGGCGAGTGCAGACTGGACACCTGCTTCCTCTGTCACAGCCCCTCAGGTGGCCAGTATGGGGTAGGCTGATTACACTTCTACTGGGATTGAGCCGATGAGAACAGGGAACCTTGGCTGCTGATTTCAGAAGGATCCGGGGGGGGGGGACTCTGCAAATTCTTGTTCGTGAAGAAATCCTGAATGTCCTTCTATTCCTATGTTGAAGCATTCTTAGTGTGCGATTCCCTGCCTCATGCGACCTGAACGTCGGCTCCTATACAAAAGCTTAAGCCTGGCTGCTGTAGGTGCATGGGACTTCACACATAAGGCCATAAACCAGGGACCTTAAATGTGACGTCAGCACGCACAGACCTCAGAACTTTTCAGCCTCAGTCGACCGTCACATCGATCGCTTTGCTCCTTTACTTGAAGACGTCTAAAGCCAAGTACCCCATTTGTGATTTTGCCTATATTTTGCTTGAGCTTGGTTTGCTGTACTTTACTGTTAGCCAATGGCAGCTAAGAAGGGTAAATGCCGATGCGGGTGCCAGATTCCTCATAAGGATACACACAGCCGCTGCGTTTTCTGCCTAGGCTGAGAGCACGACCATACCGCTTGCCTGCTATGTCAATCATTTGTACCCAAGACCCACCAAAGCCGTCTGGCTGCCCTTAGTCCATATTTAGAAAACCAGAGACCAAAAAAAACTAGTCCACAGGATGGATCCTGAATCAGCCACTCCAACGGAATCACCACGGAAAAAGGCCAAGGTTTCCAGGCGTAGTTACTCTGCCTCTCTACAATCGGACATCCTGCCAACTTCCGATTTAGGAGTTGAGGGACGTCTTATAGAACAGTCTACTTGGCCCCCCTCGAGGAAGCCACTTCAGAAGTAATGGCAAGTGCGTCCACAGAGTTTGCTCTGACATCGGTCCCTACCAGTCTCGAGGGGGAACCAGATATCAGACGACCGACCAGGGTGCCATTGCCTGAAGCCCCTACCACTTCCCAGGGCCCTGACTCCAGGTCTTCTTTAAAGACGACTCCTTTGAAAAGAAAACAGAAAACAAAACACCAGACTCCACCCTCTGATGGAGTTCGACTGTCAATCCTTCACCAGCTCCTTGATGCAGGCCTTCATGGCCCTTAGGCCCATGCCCCCCCACCACCACCACCATTCCAGTGCTCAGCCCTAGGCCTGCCTCAGCCACTTCTCTCCCTACTGTTCATGAAGGGGAAGAACAGGAACCTTTACTCTTCAGCCTCAATCTCCTATTCATCTCAAATTGTCTCTCCACTTCAGTATTATTCCCCAGATGAGGAATCCATAGATGGGGACTCTCCACCAGAGGATATCACCTTTGGAGAGACCATCACAAAGATGAAAGAATACTTTAAATGGGACACTTCCCAAATGACTAAAACTCGAAAGAGATACTTTGTTACTCCAAGTGGAATCTCCCTCACCTTCAGCCATCCCACCAGTTCTTCCTGCCTACCTTGATGCATTCACCTCAGCATCAAAGAACCCAGATTCACAACCCCCTGCCCCTAACAAACCTGACTGATTCTGTAAAGTTCCAGATGAACAAAAATTCTGATAAAACCACCCCTGGCAGAACCTGCTGTGACTGCTGTATCCCCTGACAAGCAATCAAGACTGATTCCATCAGCATCTCTTCTGCCTACTGACAAAGATAGGAAAAACATGGGCAGGATAGGCAAGAGGGTTTATACCTCTTCCACCCTAGCCTTCAGAGCCATCAACTATCAAACACATATGATAAAATATGCCTTGGACCTAGTATCACAAGCCTCTGCCCTCCTGTCGCCTACCCCTGATTGCCCTACCAAAACTGAGATAGCATCAAAACTGTCCCTGGCTTCTCAAGTAGCTAGACATTCTGTTAGATGCAGTTATGATGCAGCAGAGGCTTCAGCACAGGCTTCAGCACGTTCTCCAGCTTCTGCATCAGTACTCCGCAGATATTCTTGGCTATGCCTTCAACCCCCTACCAGAAGACTTCAAGTCAGAATTCCTAGATTCCCTGCTAGACCACAGCCTCCTGTTTGGTAAACAGTCTGCAGACCTCTTCAAAAACCTGCAGGAGAAAAGTAAAGAGCTTCAAGACATCAAGCATCTACTGGTGTGCCCCATTCCTAAATATTACCAAAATTACTCTGCTAAGACTACCTTTGTCAGGAGGAACCCCTCCTCCGCCAACCCTTCCGCTTCCAGGCATAGGAGAGGAATCAGGAGCCAGACCACCTCCAGACCAGTTGCCTCACAACCTACTCAAAGACTGCCTTTTCATGGTAGAAGTGGACCCAACAATGCTTCACTGCCTTGCCCACCTCCCCTTATCAGCCCATCTGTCCCACCGCCTCCCCATTTGGAAATCCATCACATCAGACAGCTGGGTGCTGGCAGTTATACAAAATGGATATTTCCTTTCTTGATGGAAAAGCCCTCTCCAAGGGGCATTCCTTTTCCCCAAAAAATCAGCTGCATCTCATTCCTTAGAATACTGCAAGACCTTCTAAACTTAGGAAATATAGAACCTGTCCCTGGAGGGACAGGAAGGTAAAGGCTTCTACTCAAGACTATTTCTGGTCCCCAAAAAAGATGGGCCTTGAAGACCAATACTAGATCTGTCCTTTCTGAACATATTCCTAAAAGTTCCATCATTCAGAATGCTGCCCCTTCAAACTCTGCTCCCACTATTGTCAGCCCAGACCTTTATAGCCAGACTAGTTCTAAAGGAAGCATACCTCCATATCCCCATAAAACCGTCCCACAGTAAATTCTTGTGTTTCACTGGGCCCTGCTCTCACTTTCAGTTTACAGCCTTGCCCTTTGGTTTATCTGCTGCACCCAGGGTAGTTACAAAATGCCTAGTCCCAGCTATAGCCTTTTGCAGAACCAAAGGTGTCCAAATCTATCTTTACCTAGACAACATCTTCATTTAGCCGAAAAAGAGGACACCCTTCGAGGTTCACTACTTCCCTGGTTCAAAGCCTGGGGTTCACCCTCAACATCCAAAAGTCATCCTTAACCCCCCAGCAGGACAAAATCTTTCTGGGCTGCAGGATCAGAACAGACCTGATGCGGGCTTTTCTCCCTCAGGACAAAGTTCTTTCCCTTTCTACCCACTTCCAAAGCCTATTACAAGATGTCCTCCTATTCCAGTGTTGCAGTATTCTACTAGTGGGTTTACCCTTCTTCCGATCAGCTTGTCCGGCCAGGTTTCCAAAGCTTTTCCAGTCCTCCTTGGTGCATCGGACGTTTGATGTGGAGGCAGGTACGTGGGCCATAAAGGTGACGTCTGAACGCACCAGCCCTCAGAACTTTTCAGCTGCCAGCCATATGCCAAGTGTTCCTGCTACTCGCAGACGTCTGATCTGTTTCGCATTAAAGTTAAGTACCCCGTTGGGGCCTTTTTCTTCAGTCCTTTTGTATTTATAATCCGTTCATGTCCGGTAAGAGTAAGTGCAACTGTGGTCGTCAAATTCCACATAGACACCCACGACCAGTGTCTCTTTTGCCTGGGTAGGGATCACAATTACAAAAACTGTGCTATCTGTAAATTGTTCATCCCAAAGACCCTTCGTTGCCGCTTACAGGCTTTCAATATATACCTTTAGAACCAGCGCCTAAGACAGCTGTCTGTATGGAAGCCGCCTCTGCCCCATCCGAACCACCAAGGAAGAGGGCCAAGTCCATGCGGCGTACTTCTTCCACTGCGCCTCCCCCTGCTGCTCCTCAATGTGTAGCTGCCATCAGCTTGGCTGAGGACCCGGCTTCTGCCACTTTAGATACAGCTGTTACCTTTCAGGAGGCCACACAATCTAGAGCGGCTGACACTTACGGGGAGGATGTACCAGTGCCTGCTACAGGCGCCGGTGGGGGGGGAACCAGTACTTTCGATGGGCCCTTCAGACCTGGCCTGCGCTGCTCCAACAATTTCTTCCAGGCCTACCGCCAGCCAGACACCGGCTAGGCCTTCTAAGAAAAAGCAAAAGACCAGGCATTTTTCTCCGGCACCAGAGGCCTTACCTGACTGGCAGGCCTTCAGCCAGAGTATCTACAATGCTTTCTTGGCCCTCAGGCCTTCCTCTGAGTTCACCCCTGCAACTCCTCCTCTTCTCAGCCCTAGGGCTTCATTACCTGAAAGGACTGTGAGCCATCCTGCAGAGGAGGAACTGTTTCACACCTCTGAGGACTCCCTCTCCTACTCTTCCCAGATTTCATGCCCCCTGGGTTATGGATCCCCTGAAGAGGCCTCTGCTAAGCCTGATTTGCCCAGTGGAAGACCTTATCTTTGGGGACACTGTTAACCTGATGAGAGAACACTTTAAATGGGAATGCTCAGACATGTCTGAAGCACAAAAAAGATTTTATGATATGATTCAGATGGAATCACCTAATCCGTCACCTATCCCACCTGTCCAGCCTGCCTTCCTGGATACATTTGCTGCGGCATCCATTGCTCTAGATTCCCAACCACCTCGAAGGGCAGTCAGATTATACAGGGTTCCTGACTCAGACAAATTCCTTTTCAAGTGCCCTCAGCAGACCCTGCCACTATTTCCATTTCTACAGACAGGGCATCCAAACTCCTTCCTACTACCACTGTCCTGCCTGCAGATAAGGCGATGCCATGGAGAGGTGGGGGGAAAGATTTATACTTCTGCTACCCTAGCTTTTAGGGCAACAAATTACCAGTCTCACATGTAGCCAAGTACTCTCTGGCTCTTCTGGACAAAGCCTCCAAAGAGCTTAATGATATTCCTGACTGTGCTGCTAAAGCATCCTTGTCTTCCTTACTCGGGCTTGTCTCACAAGTGAACAAGCACTCCCTTAGGTGCACATACGATGCAGCTGAAGCCTCAGCCAGGTCAGCTGCATCAGCATCTGTACTAAGAAAATATTCCTGGCTTCATCTGCAGCTTCTCCCTGATGACTTCAGAGCCAAGCTCCTGGATGCCTCCTTGGACCATTCGGCCCTCTTTGGTGCTAAGGTGGCTGATCTTTTCAAGTCTCTCCAGCAGAAAGGGAAAGAGCTTCAAGACCTCAAACACCTCCTTGTCTCTCCAATCCCAAAGTTCCAGAGGAACTTCCCAGCCAAGACACAATTTTATAAGAAAGGCATCAAGGCCTTCAGCCCCCCCCCCAGGTCTAGAAGGCCTCCCAGGAAACAAACTGCCCAGCCAAGGACTTCTCAGGCCTCTGGCCAGAGGCTTTCCTTTCCAGACAGGGCAGACAGTGTCTGACTGCCTGCCACCTTTTCTCCCACCACTTCCTAACAACACCCCTTTGTCCACCTGTCTCTCTCACCATCTCCATGCCTGGTCCCTAGTAACAACAGACAAATGGGTCTTGTCCATCCTGAGGGATGGATACTTTATGACTTGGATCACTCCTCCTCCAGAACTGCCTATTCCACCCCCTCCCACATTCTAGTGGTTCCTCCTACACCAGGTCTTAAACAACCTGCTACTGCAAGGCACCGTAGAGTAAGTCTCCCCCTTGCTCGAGGGAAAGGTTTCTACTCCGGAATCTTTCTGGTGCCGAGATGGGAAGGACCATGGAGGCCCATCCTAGATCTCTCCCGCCTCAACCTCTTCTTAAAGGTTCAATCCTTCAGGATGCTCACCTTGCCCACTCTTTCTCCCATTCTCCCTCAGGCCTTCATGGTAAACCTGGATATAAAGGAGGCCTAACTTCACATCCTCATAAAGCCTACCTCCAGGAAATATCTCAGATTCATAGCAGGCTCTTCTCACTTTCAGTTCTGTGCATTTCCTTTTGGGCTCCCCACTGCCCCAAGGTTATTCACAGAGTGCCTGGCCCCAGTCATTGCCTACTGCAGGACAAGGGGAATACAGATATTCCCATACCTAGACGATCTCATTCGAACAGCGGACAGACTGACCCTCCTTGTTCACACCAAGGACCTCCTGCTCCTGCTGCAGTCTCTAGGGTTCCTGATAAATTACCCAAAGTCCCAGTTTCACCCTACACAGGACATTGTCTTCCTGGGATGCAGAATCAGGCAACTCTGGGTCCAAGGACAGTGCAAGGTGTGTGGACAGACGGACACAAACAAATGCACATCAATATCAGGGAAATGACAGCAGTACTGCTCAGCCTGCAGACCTTCCAACCTTACTTTCAACAGGGCCTCATAAAAATCTTCACAGACAACACCACAGTGATGTGGTACTTGGAACAAGCAAGGAGGGACAAAGTCCTACAGCCTATGCAGACTAGCTCTACAGGTATGGGATCTGGTGTCTCTCGGGGAATCTCCTTCCAGGCAGCCTACATCCTGTCCCAGCACAACTGTCAGGCAGATTCACTAACCAGAACCATATCAGACAGCCATGAATGATTGCTGTCAAGAGAGGTGTTCCTAGATCTGGTCCACAAGTGGGGTATTCCTCAGCTAGACCTCTTTGCCTCCTCCATAAACAGACAACTCCAGAGCTACTGCTGCAGAACTCACAACCCAAAGGCATTGCAGACAGACGCCTTCTCAGTGTCATGGAAGGGGAAGATGTTCATCGTGTTACACTGCTGCAGTCATTACACTTAGGTTATCCTGCCATCAGGCAGTTCCCCAGTCGGCCTGAGTTCCAAAGTCTTGGTCCGGCGTCTGTTGCTGTCGCCTCCTCCCTGACGTCAGTGCGACACGGGTATATAAGATGCAGCCGATGACATTTTCTTCAGTCTTTCTAGCCGTGCGGTGCCCGAAGCAAAAGCAGTTCGCAAGTGCCGGTCGGCCGTCTCCTGAGATTTTCATTCTGAATCCAGAACCGATGTCTTCTACAAAGCTAAATACCCCGTTGGGGAAACTTTTTCTTGCCTCAGACCGATGTCAGTAAAAGTTAATAACTGTATTTCTTGTGGGAAGCAAATACCTCATAAGGATTTCCAATCTTATTGTATCCCATGCCTAGGCCCAGACCACGACATCACTGGTTGTCGGTTTTGTGCTAGGTTTAACAAGCGCACTATTAAATGTCGGTTTGATTTTGCCCGACATTATTTTGGTAGAAAATTCAATTATACCATGCCGTCGGAACCTCCGACGACCGGAATACACAAAAAACGCAAAGACAAGAATAAGCATCCGAGGCCTAAAACTGACGATGAAGCCTTTTCTAGGCCAGTCACCGGTTCTCCGGTTTTCAGCGAGGTGCCTTCGCAGCCCCTGACGACCGCTTCTGTAGAACCACAGGCCGCCTCTGACTCCCACATGGAGATGGCTGGGCCTTCGGACGCACAAATTATTCAGCCTACCGAGACTAACCTTTCAGAGTGATCCGGAGTAGCTGAGCAACCCACAGCTTCAGAGGGTGTCTTCAGACCTACTCAGTTAAGCATTAAACCCTCAGCTAAGTCTAAGCCTCCTTTTAAGTCAAAGAAACAAATGCAGCATTCTCCAGGACAGGCCTCCATGCCTAAGAAACAAATGCTCAAAATGGCCGAAGGCCTAATCTCTCTGATCAGGGGGTCCCATCCCCCTCCTGATAAAAGGCCTAGATAGGATTGCAGACTATGACTCATCCGACCAGGTGTCCATCTCTTCTGATTCATCCTCAGATCTAGGATACTCTTTACCCCCTTATGAGGATTCTGATGCTGAGGAATCTATTCCATCAGCCTCACCGCCTGAGGACTACTTCTTTGGGGAAACCCTACATACCATGAGGGAGCATTTCCACTGGGAAGGCCAGGATTACTCAGAATCCAAGAAAAGGCTCAGAGACTTCCTTTTATTACCTCAACACAGACCTCTTGCTATTCCGCCAGTGTTAGAGATTGTGGATGATGTATATACTGAATCCAGCTTAAATCCTGATTCCTTACCTCCAGCTAAATTTCTGTATAAAAGCCCTGTAGCTGACCCTGAAACTATTTCTCAGGGACCCAAGGGAGTTAAGGGCTCATCAGCCAAGAATCCAGTTCCCTCTGACAGAGATTCCAGAGCATTAGACTGATGGGGAAAGAAAGTATATATGTCTGCAACTCTAGCAATGAGAGCCTTAAATTGCCAGTTTCACATGCTAAAATATTAGCAATTTTTACTGTCTAAGTTAAAACAGAAAATGCTTCCAGAATCAGATCCTCCTAATTTTAAAGAAATGCAGGATTTATTGCATGCAGCTGAACAAGTGGGAAAGCGTACTTTGCAGTGTGGTTTTGATTCTGTAGAGGCCTCCTGCAGAGCAGCGGTTACAGGCTCTGTCATTAGAAGACATGCTTGGTTAAAAGAACATACATTACCAGATCATGTTAAAGCAAAATTATTGGATGCACCTTTGCAGCAGGATGTGTTATTTGGAGTTAAGGCAGAAGAGGTATTAAAGAAAATGGAGGATAAGGCAAAATCTATGCAAACGGTGAAGGATTTCTTACAGGTTCAGCCTCCTAGATTTAGCAGAAACTGGCCAACTAAGAATTGGTCCTTTCCAATTACAGACAGACCTCAAAGGGGAAGATACAGACGTCCAAGAGGTAGAGGTCAAACACAAGGTCCTTGTAGGCCTCGACAATGGGTTGCATCAGGCCAGAAAGAAGGGGAAGACAGGCCCCAACCATATAAAAAGCAGCTCAAATGATTTCCCACTACAGCTGCCAAACAAATCCCTCTTGGCAGCCCCCTTGGGAGGAAAACTGGCACTCTTCTACCACAACTGGCAAATGATCACCAAAGACAAATGGGTTCTCAACATTGTATTTCACGGTTACATGTTCCACTTTCACACTCTGCCAAGATTAAAAGGAATGCCAAATCTGCCACCAAATCAATGGGCAGAGGCTCAAAAACAAATTACAGCACTCATGGATATGAGAGCTATTCAAAAGGTACCAACACAGGAGCAAGGACAAGGATTTTACTCAAGACTCTTTCTGGTTCCCAGAAAGGACAAAGCCTTGGAGGCCCATTCTGGATCTTTCATCTCTAAACACTTACCTGGATGTTCCGAAATTCAAAATGTTGACATTACAGCAGCAGCTTCCCATGCTGGGCAAGAAAGCTTGGCTCGTGACTTTGGACCTCAAGGAGGCATACCTGCATGTCCCCATCAGACAAAACTGCAGAAGATACCTCAGATTCATAGCTGGTTCAATGCACTACCAATTCTCTGCACTGCCCTTAGGCTTATTTACTGCACCCAGGGTCTTCACAAAGTGCCTGGCACCAGTAATTGCATTTTGCAGACAGAAAGGAATTCAAATTTATCCGCACCTGGATGACTGTCTGATTCAAGCAGAGAGCAAGGACATTCTTCTAAAGCATCTGGCGTTTGTAAAAAAATTAAGTTGCCTGGGGTACACAGTAAATGAAAAGAAATCAAAACTAGTGCCCTCACGAGATTATATTCCTGGGTGCCAGCTTGAACACAACGGCCCAGATGGCTTATCTCATGCCAGACAAGCAAATACAACTGACTCAATACTTTCAGTTGATGGCAACAAAGACCCAACTCCCTGCAAGAAAAATTCTGCAGGCCTTGGGTTACATGGCATCCTGCATACTACTAATTCCATATGCCATACTGCATATGAGGAAACTGCAATGGTACCTAAAGAATGTATGGTCTCAACACTGTCAAAGTTTGGAAACAGTTATACCACTAATCCCTTGCCTTCAACAGGAGTTTCAATGGTGGGCTCAAGCTTGTCACCTCAACAAGGGACAGCCTTTCACACAACCCACAGCCAGGCAAACACTGACAGCAGATGCATCGGATTACACCTGGGGAGCACACATGGCAGGCAAATGTATTCAGGGCACGTGGCCCGCAGAACAAAGTCATCTTCACATCAATCAAAAAAAGATGCTAGCTGTACAAAATGCGCTTATAGCTTTCAAGGACCTGCTGCATCCAGGACAACTACTACTAAAGACAGACAACACCACAGTTATGTGGTACATAAACAAGCAAGGGGGCACTCACTCCTACCCCCTATGCAGACAAGCTATGACCTTGTGGAACACAGCTAATAAACCTTCAAGTTCATCTGCAAGCACAATTCCTGCCAGGAGAGAAAAACACTGGCAGACGACTTAAGCAGAAACATCATGGATCCCCACGAATGGGAGTTGAATCCACAACTATTCAGAATGATAACACAGAAATGGTGGAGCCCGGAAATAGATCTGCTTGCATCCCCAATAAACTGTCAGCTACAGAAATTCTGCACAAGGAGTTGCCATCCACAAGCATGGAAAGTGGATGCCCTCTCATTCAGCTGGGAGAACCTACAAGTATACGCTTTCCCACCACTACCTCTCTTCTACCACAACTGGCAAATGATCACCAAAGACAAATGGGTTCTCAACATTGTATTTCAAGGTTACATGTTCCACTTTCACACTGTGCCAAGGTTAAAAGGAATGCCAAATCTGCCACCAAATCAATGGGCAGAGGCTCAAAAACAAATTACAGCACTCATGGATATGAGAGCTATTCAAAAGGTACCAACACAGGAGCAAGGACAAGGATTTTACTCAAGACTCTTTCTGGTTCCCAGAAAGGACAAAGCCTTGGAGGCCCATTCTGGATCTTTCATCTCTAAACACTTACCTGGATGTTCCGAAATTCAAAATGTTGACATTACAGCAGCAGCTTCCCATGCTGGGCAAGAAAGCTTGGCTCGTGACTTTGGACCTCAAGGAGGCATACCTGCATGTCCCCATCAGACAAAACTGCAGAAGATACCTCAGATTCATAGCTGGTTCAATGCACTACCAATTCTCTGCACTGCCCTTAGGCTTATTTGCTGCACCCAGGGTCTTCACAAAGTGCCTGGCACCAGTAATTGCATTTTGCAGACAGAAAGGAATTCAAATTTATCCGCACCTGGATGACTGTCTGATTCAAGCAGAGAGCAAGGACATTCTTCTAAAGCATCTGGCGTTTGTAAAAAAATTACTAAGTTGCCTGGGGTACACAGTAAATGAAAAGAAATCAAAACTAGTGCCCTCACGAGATTATATTCCTGGGTGCCAGCTTGAACACAACGGCCCAGATGGCTTATCTCATGCCAGACAAGCAAAGACAACTGACTCAATACTTTCAGTTGATGGCAACAAAGACCCAACTCCCTGCAAGAAAAATTCTTCAGGCCTTGGGTTACATGGCATCCTGCATACTACTAATTCCATATGCCATACTGCATATGAGGAAACTGCAATGGTACCTAAAGAATGTATGGTCTCAACACTGTCAAAGTTTGGAAACAGTTATACCACTAATCCCTTGCCTTCAACAGGAGTTTCAATGGTGGGCTCAAGCTTGTCACCTCAACAAGGGACAGCCTTTCACACAACCCACAGCCAGGCAAACACTGACAGCAGATGCATCGGATTACACCTGGGAGCACACATGGCAGGCAAATGTATTCAGGGCACGTGGCCCGCAGAACAAAGTCATCTTCACATCAATCAAAAAGAGATGCTAGCTGTACAAAATGCGCTTATAGCTTTCAAGGACCTGCTGCATCCAGGACAACTACTGCTAAAGACAGACAACACCACAGTTATGTGGTACATAAACAAGCAAGGGGGCACTCACTCCTACCCCCTATGCAGACAAGCTATGACCTTGTGGAACACAGCTAATAAACCTTCAAGTTCATCTGCAAGCACAATTCCTGCCAGGAGAGAAAAACACTGGCAGACGGCTTAAGCAGAAACATCATGGATCCCCATGAATGAGAGTTGAATCCACAACTATTCAGAATGATAACACAGAAATGGTGGAGCCCGGAAATAGATCTGTTTGCATCCCCAATAAACTGTCAGCTACAGAAATTCTGCACAAGGAGTTACCATCCACAAGCATGGAAAGTGGATGCCCTCTCATTCAGCTGGGAGAACCTACAAGTATACGCTTTCCCACCACTACCTCTCCTGCCAAAGGTACTCATAAAAGCCAGTCAGGAAGAGCCAAAGATGATCCTGATTGCACCAGACTGGCCACGCCAGCACTGGTACCCAATCTTGAGGAGCTTAGCACAAGAATCACCCTGGATTTTGCCTCAAATCCCACATCTGCTGACTCAGCACAACAATTAAATACTACACAGCCAGCTAAAGACCTTAAACCTAGCTGCATGGAAGATTCCTTAGTCAAGCAAGCAATGCCTCTCTCCAAAGCTGTTATGGATGTCATTCTGGAGGCCAGAAGGCCTAGTACCAGGAAAGCCTATTCGCATAATTGGAAGAGATTCTGTGCCTGGAACCAAGCTCACAGCCTTGACCCTCTTATCCCAAACATTTCTCAGATACTACAATACTTAACTGAGATGCTGGACAAAGGACTCTCCTTCTCATCCATCAAGATCCACGCCTCTGCCATCACTGCTCATTACAGCACTGATCCACCAATTTTCTCTAATCCTCTGTTAAAACAGTACCTCAGAGGGGCTAAAAACATAAGACCGCCCCGTAGAGCACCTACTCCAACTTGGGACCTCAACTTTGTTTTGGAGAAGCTAACTTTACCTCCTTTTGAGCCAGCCAACACAGCAGAATTAAAATATATCTCTTGGAAAACTGCTCTGTTCCTGGCAATAACATCAGCACGAAGAGTTTCAGAATTACAGGCACTAATGGCAGTGGAACCTTTCCTCATTTTCCACCAGGACAGGGTGTCTTTAAGAACTAACCCTACTTTTATGCCAAAGGTGGTATCCAGTGTGGCTCTAAACCAAACTATTCACCTGCCAACTTTTTATACTAAACCACAGAATAAAGGGGAGAGACTTCTGCACTCTTTGGACATTCACAGGCAGTTACGCTTCTACTTGGACAAAACCAAAGCTTTCAGAAAATCTGAGCAATTATTGGTAGCATATGCTGCAGGAGCACAGGGAAAAGCCATTTCAAAACAGACTATTTCAAAATGGATAGGACATTGTATACGTTTCTGCTACACATAGTATGGAAAACCTGTACCTAGCAGCATTAGATCTCACTCCACCAGGGCAACAGCCACTTCAACTGCCTAATTCAGGGGAGTACCTACCAAGGATATTTTGGAAGCAGCAACTTGGAGTTCTGTACATACTTTCACCAAGCATTACCATCTGCCTCTATACTCTAAATACAGAGCTGGCTTCGCCACTGCAGTGCTGCAGGGCATTATAGCCACCCCTAATGCCTTATAGAACCAGCCACCCTTCCTCAGCTTTGGGATTCTACCCAAGTATAATGACTGCAGCAGTGTAACACGATGAACATAGTACAGTTTTGTACCTATCATTAATGTAGATGTTAGAGTGTATACACTGCTGCAGTCCAGGTTACCCTCCCTCCTTCCCCTCTTACTGGCTGGTACGTACCTATGTCTTCTACCCTTGCTACGTATGGGGAGTATTTGCTGGTAGCTGTAAGTTGTTTTTTGCTTTTCTTGTGTATCTTTTATTAGCAATTGGAATTGCCTACCTATTTAGAGGCACCTGACATCTGGGGCAAGAAAAACTGAAGAAAATGGCGTCGGCTGCATCTTGTATACTCCTGTCGCACTGACGTCAAGGAGGAGGCGACAGCAACCGACTCCGGAACAAGACTTTGGAACTCAGGCCGACTGGGAAACCGCCTGACGGCAGGATAACCCAAGTGTAATGACTGCAGCAGTGTATACACTCATACATCTACATCTATGGTAGGTACAAAACTGTACTTTTATGTATGCCTTCTCTCTGATCAGCAGGACTCACCAAAAATCTTGCTGGTGACTTCCTGTTGGCCAAGGCAGCACTGGTTCCCTCTACTTCATCTGTCCAAGGACAATCACCACAATTTGCCCCCCTCAGTAGACCTACTTGCCCAGCGGAAGGAGAGACAGATACACCCACAGTGGCGGTCTCTGCACCTCTCCCTGTGGCGGATAGGATTCTGATTCCCTTCAAACACCTGTACAACGAGGACGTGCTTTCAGAATCCCAACACAAGAAAATCTTCTCTCTCCAAATGGAAAAGTTTTTTTTTTTCTGGTGTCATAGAAGACAGATGGAGCCACTGGACAGTGACTTGCCTCTGATTCTGTCCTACCTGTGTGAACTCCTGAAGGCAGGTTTGTCATGCTCCTCTTTAGAAGCATAAATATCTGCCATTTCTGCCTGCCTGCCTGTGGACCCTCTGCTGGCATCCAGATTACCAGCCAAATTCTTCCTGAAGGGGGTTCTGCACCTAAGACCTCCCAGGAAACCATCCCCTCCTCCATGGGATCTTAATTATGTGGTAGAAAAACTCACTTTTACCACCTTTTGAACTGGCTGACAAGGCCACCTTACTGTTTTGCACATTGAAAACAGTCCTGCTGGTAGCTTTGACATCAGCCAGGAGGGTCACAGAGCTTCAAGCTCTTATGGCTACCCCGCCTTTCCTGGTTTTCCATATGGACAGGGTCACCCTAAGGAATAAACCCTTCCTTCACCCCACAAGGTGGTCAACGACCTTTTCTTGAATCAGGCTATCCATCTGCTTACCTTCTTCACTAACCCACAGGGAGATGGTGAGAGAGTTTTTCATTCTGTGGCTGTCCACAGACAACTCAGATTCTATTTGCATAAAACTAAACCTTTTCGCAAATCAGACCAACTGTCACCTTCCACCCCAAGGCTCTGGGGAAACCAGTGGGCAAACAGACCATTTCAGCCTGGATTGCCAAGGATTTCTCCTTTTGTTACACACACTGTGGGAAGACACTTTCAGGCAATGTCAGGGCCCACTGCACAAGAGCTATGGGCTCTTCTGGGGCCTTTTTCAAAGGCCTGGACACTAACTCCATTCTGGAAGCAGCCACTTGGTCCTCTGTGCACACCTTCACCAGACACTACAAACTGGACCATATTTCCATAGCCAGGGCAGGTTTTGCCAGGGCTATCCTGCATGGATTCCTGGAGACCTGTACCAGGCCACCCCACAATCTTTACTGAGCTTTGGTATTCCCCCACTAGTAGAATACTGCAACACTGGAATAGAAGGAAATAGGAAAGTTGTGTAAAAACTTACCATAACCATAGATATCCTTCTCTTCCATGTTGCAGTATTCCTTCCCTCCCACCATCCCCCTTCTTAAACATGCACTTGCTCTTTCCGGCTCAGGGACAGGCTATGTCCCCCAGGGCTAACTCTGTTTGGGGCTTGATTTATATTGTGATGGCTGGTGCGTTTAGACTTCACCTTTATGACCTACGTACTTGCCTCCACATCAGATGTCTGTCGCACCAAGAGAGACTGGAAAAGCTTTGGAAACCTGGCCGGACAAACTGATCAGAAGAAGGGTAAACCCACTAGTAGAATACTGCAACATAGAAGAGAAAGACATCTATGGTTATGGTAAGTTTTTACACAACTTTCCTTTCAACAGATAATCTGCAAGACGATTCTTGCAAATCCTGGGACTAATGGCAGCCACCATCCCTATGCTGCCTTTAGCCAGAATGCACATGCGAAAACTGCAGTGGTACTTGAAAAATGTGTGGCCACAACACCAACATCCTCCAGAGTGCCAAATTACACTTCTCCCCTGCTTCAAAGCAGAACTAAGGTGGTGGATTCAACAAATACTAATGAACCCAGGCCTTCCACTTCAACCCCACACCACCGCAGCACATCTCTACAGATGCATCGGACCTTTGGTGGGGGGGGTTACCATGAAGGGCTTCATGGTACAGGAGACCTGGCATCCTACCCTCCAAATGAAACACATCAATGCAAGGGAAATGACAGCAGTTCTTCTGGCCCTGAAAGCCTTTCTCCCATTCCTGCAACCAGGCCCCCTTCGAATCTTCACAGACAACACCACAGTCATGTGGTACCTCAGCAAACAAGGAGGGAGCAAGTCCTTCCTCCTCTACTGGATAACAATCCAAATTTGGGACCTTGTCTCCAGAAACAACCTATCCCTGCAGGCAACATACATCCGTTCCCAGGACAACTAACAAGCAGATATTTTCAGCAGAACATCCCCTCCTACAGCATGTGTGGATGCTGAACAGGGACATTTTTCTAGACATTGTCCACCAGTGGGGCACACCTCAGGTAATTTGTTTGCCGCCCCCCAAGCAGACAATTGAAATTCTGCACCAAGGATCACTCTCCACTTGCCTGGAGAGTAGATGTCTGCAGCATTCCATCGAAGGGACGGTTTATGTATGCTTTTCCTCCCTTCCCTCTCATTCAGAAAGTCCTCCTGAAGCTCAGGAAGTACATACCCAAAATCTTGCTGGTGACTCCCTATTGGCCAAGGCAGCACTGATTCCCCCTACTACTCTCACTAGCCAAGAGCAATCACCACAAGTTACCCCACAAGGTGGACCTACCTCACACAACAGAAGGGATCTCTTTCACCCTCACCTACATATGGTAGGTCTAACACACTGGGTGATAAACTTTTAATTCATTTCAGACACCACTACTCTGAGGACGTGCTTTTAGTCCCGTGGGAGGCCAGGAAACCTACTGCAAAGAGATCCTACATGTCAAAATGGGAAAGATTCTCCAAGTGGTGTCTCCATAAGTACAGGGATCCCTTTCAAGTGGATACCCCTCTAGTCCTTACTTGTGTGTGAACTTATCAAGGCTGGCTGTTCATACTCCTCAGTGAAAGTCCACCTATCTGCGATCTCTGCCTGCTTACCACTAGAACCCCCTCTACTAGCCAGGCTAGATGCTAAATTATTCCTGAAAGGGGACTTCAACATCAGACCACCAAGGAAACCCATCCACCTCCTTGGGACCTAAACTTCATCTTGGAAAAACTCACACTGCCTCTATTTGAACCAGCCAGTGCTGCAATGCTCCAAATGTGCACATGGAAGACTGTACTGCTGGTGGCCCTTATCTCTGCTAGAAGGGTGTTAGAGTTACAAGCTCTCATGGCCTGCTGACCCTACACTACCTTCCACAAGGATAGGGTGACCCTGCGCACTAACCCTTCCTTCATGCCAAAGGTGGTCAACGAACTGTCCTTAAACCAATCCATTCACCTGCCCAGCTTCTTCACCTCTCCCACTAATGACAGTGAGAGGATACTCCATTCCCTGGATGTGCACAGACAACTAAGGATGTCTTTCTATTCCTATGTTGCAGTATTCATACTGTGGGATTTCCAGCCCTCAGGCGATCCCATGTCATCCCCTATACAAAAGCTTAAGCATGGCTGCTCTAGGTGCGTGGGACGTCACACATAGGGCCATAAATCAGGGACTATAAATGTGGCGTCAGCACGCACAGACGCCAGAACTTTTCAGTTAAGTACCCCATTGGGGTTTTTTCACTCTTTCATACGCTTTTGTTTGGTTGCTGTAGTTTTCTGTTAGCTGATGGAGAAAATGAGCAAATGTAATTGCGGGCATCAGATACTGCACAAAGACTCCCATGACTGCTGTGTCTCTTTCCTAGGTAGCGAACACGACCACAAGGCCTGCGTCATTTTGTCAGTCTTTCATGCCCAAGACCCTAAACAGCCATCTGGCCGCTTTAAATTTGTATTTAGAAAATCAAAGGCTTAAGCACCTCACTCTTAGGATGTATCCCAAGTTGGCCGCGCATGCCAAACAACCTAGGAAGAAGGCCAAGGTTTGTAGGCCTTTTCCAGATGCCACTCTGCCATTGGATATCCCGCCGACTGCCAGTCTAGGGGCCGAGGGACACCCAATTCCTCCGATGGCTTCGACGGTTCCTCTGGAAGAGGCCATGTCTGTAGCCATGGAAAGCACATCCATGGAGTTGATCCAGATGCCGGCCACAACCAGTGTCGAGGGAACCTTTGCTTGGTTTCCGACCGAGACCTCTCCTACTCCAGCTCAGACCTCTGTTTCACAACCAACCCTGACGCCCACTGCTTCCAAGAGAAAACAAAAATCAAAACACTTAAGCCTGACGCCTCAAGCTGCTCCAGATTGGAAGTCTTTCACCACTACTTTAATGCAGGCCTTTATGGCCCTTAGGCCTACAGGCCATGCACCAACCCGCATTCCTGTGCTGAGCCCCAGGCCAGCCTCAGGGACTAGAAGCAAAAGATGAACCTGAACAATCCTATTCCTCTTCTGAGGAATCTGTCTATGTCTCTCAGATTGCTTCTCCTATGATTTATTATTCCCCAGACGAAGACTCTGTTGAAGGAGACTCCCCACCTGAGGATATTTAGTTTGGGGGAATTATGTCAAAAATGAGAGTATTTCAAGTGGGGATACTACCTTAGTGTCTGACACCCAGAAGAGATACTTTGAGCTTCTGCAGCTTGAGTCTGTCTCACCTTCAGCCATCCCCACAGTGTTCCCAGCCTTTTTGGATGCCTTCAATTCTGTCTCCAAGAACCCTGATTTTCAGCCTCCTGCCCCTAAAAGGCCGGATAGATTTTACAAAGTACCTGATAACCAGAAATTTCTGATAACCGCCCCCCCATGGCCGACCCAGCAGTCATTGCTGTGTCCCCAGAGAGCCAGTCCAGACAATTGTCTTCTGCTTCCCTATTGCCAATTGATAAGGACAGCAAAACAGTGGACAGAATGGGTAAAAAGGTATACACCTCCTCTACTCTGGCTTTCAGGGCTGTCAAGTTATCAAACACACATGATGAAATATGCCCTGGACCTGGTTTCCCAAGCCTCCACCTTGTTGGCTTCTACCCCAGACTGCCAAACCAAATCAGATATTACATTTAAACTGACCCTTGCTACACAAGTAGCTAGACACTCAATCCGTTGCAGTTATGATGCAGCAGAGGCATCAGTCATGTCCGCTGCCACTGCATCTACCTTGCACGGATACTCCTGGCTCAGATTGCAGCCTCTGCCAGAGGATTTTAAATCTAAAATGTTGGATGCTCCTCTGAACCACAACCTTCTGTTCAGCAAAAATTCAGCAGAACCTTTCAAGAACTAACTTGCAAGAGAAAAGCAAGGAACTGCAGGACATTAAGCATTTGCTGGTGTCTCCAGTACCCAGATACTACAGGAACTATCCCGCCAAAATATCCTTTGTCAGAAGGACTCCCTCAGCTTCTCGCCCTTCTACAGCTAGGCCCCGTAGGAGATCCAAGCGAGACAGCCTTACTCTAGCCCCACCCTCTCTCAACCCCCTACCAAACAGCCCTTTCCTGATAGAGGGGGGCCCATCTTTAGAGTGACTGCCTTGCCCAAGTGCCCCTGTCCGCCTGCCTTACCCAATGCCTTCCCTTCTGGAAAACCATCACATTAGATCTGTGGATTCTTTCCATCATCCAAAAAGGGTACTTTCTATCCTGGAAAGAAAAAAAAATCACCAAAAAGGATACCTTACCCTCCCAAAAATCAGCTTTCCCCTATTCCCTCCCATCCTGCAGGAACTTTTATCTCAAGGATCCATAGAACCAGTTCCCCCAGGACAGGAGGGACTAGGCTTCTACTCCCGCTTTTTTCTAGTTCCAAAAAAAGGATGGGCCCTGGATACCTCTCCTGGACTTATCATATCTGAGCCTGTTCCTAAAGGTTCCTTCCTTCAAGATGTTCTCCCTTCAAACTCTCTTACCCCTCATCCCATCCCATGCCTTCATGGTCACTCTAGACCTAAAAGATGCTTACTTGCACATCCCTATCAGCATCCCACAGGAGGTCCCTACGCTTCACTGGCCTCTCTTCTCGTTTTCAATTTACTGCCTTGCCTTTTGGCTTGTCTATGGCCCCCAGAGTTTTCACCAAGTGCTTAGCCCCAGCCATTGCCCACTGCAGAACCAAGGGAATAAACAATCTACTCTTATTTGGACAACATTCTCATTTTGGCAGCATGAGTCCACCCTACTAACCTATCTCCAGTTCACCATGTATCTTCTTCACAACCTGGGATTCACCCTCAACCTACAAAAGTCCTCTCTTCTCCCCCAACAGGGCAAGGTTTTTCTAGGATGCAGGATCAGAACAGACCCAATGAGATCCTTCCTTCCACCAGACAATGTACAGTCCCTTTCCTCCCATTTCCAAAGCCTACTTGTCAGTCTCATCTAACTGCAAGACAGTTTCTGCAGATTATAGGTCTCATGGCAGCCACCATCCCATGCTCCCACTAGCTAGGATGCACATGAGAAAATTCCAATGGTATCCAAAGAATGTCTGGTCCCAGAGTCGTAATCCACTACACAAACTCATTCCCCTTCTGCCCTGTTTAAAAACAGAGCGAAAGTGGTGGATTCAGAAGGTGTCCCGGAACCAGGGAATTCCTCTGCATCTCCCTCCCACTACTCAATCCATGCACAGGGATGCATCAGACCTAGGGTGGGGGACAACCCTACAGGGTACAATAGTGCTGGTCCCCTGCCCTACAAAGGCTGCACATCAATGTCAGAGAAATGACTGCTGTCTTGCTGGCTCTAAAAGCCTTCCTTCCCATCTTGCAACCAGGGCTGCTCCAGATTGTGACAGACAACACTACTGTCATGTGGTACCTAAACAAACAGCGAGAGGAACAAAGGCATACCAGTTATGCCAGATAACCCTGCAGATCTGGGAGATGGCAACCAAACACTACCTCTTTCTGAAAGCCTCTTGCATCCCCTCTCAGGAAAACAAGACTGGACTTGCTCAGCAGAACTTCCTCTCTGCAGCATGAATGGATGTTGCACAGGGACACCTTACTAGACTTAGTCCACCAGTGGGGCACACTGCATGTGGATCTGTTTGCCTCCCACCAAAACAGACAGTTGAACAAATTTTGGAACTGGCATTACTCCCCGCTAGTCTGGAGAGTGGATGCCTTCAGCTTACCATGGAAGGGGGAATGTTCCTATATGCCTTCCCTCTAATACAAAAGGTCCTTCTGAAAATCAAGAAAGAACAACCAAATATCTTGCTGGTGACTCCCTATTGGCCAAGGCAACACTGGTTCCCCCTTTTGCTTTCCCTAGCCAAGGGCAATCCTTACGTTACCCTACAAGGTGGACCTACTAACACAACAACAGGGATCCCTTATCCACCCACAACTGTCTTTGCTGCATGTAACCCTGTGGGTGATCAACTTTTGATCCCTTTTAGACAGCACTACTCAGAAGACGTGCTCTCAGTTCTGAGGGAGGCCAGGAAACCAACTACAAGAAAAAACTATGTGTCTAAATGGCAGAGATTCTCAAATTGGTGTTCTCTTAAGGACAAGGACCCTTTTCAGGCAGATCCACCCCTTGTCCTTGCCTATATATGTGAGCTCATTAAGGAGGGACTACCTTACTCTTCAAAGTCCACCTTTCGGCCATTTCTGCCTGCTTGCCTTTACAGCCACCTCTTCTTTCCAGAGTGGAAAACTTTTCCTGAGAGGAGTCCTGCACATCAGACCACCAAGAAAACCCATCTCCCCGCCCTGGGACCTCAACTTCATGCTGGAAAAGCTCACCCTACCCTCATTTGAGCCCGCTAGCACCTCTACTCTACAAATGTGCACAAGGAAAACCATTCTTTTAGTGGCCATTTCCTCCGCTAGAAGAATGCCTGAACTACAGGCTCTCATTGCCTACCCTCCCTACACCACTTTCCACAATGACAGGGTGACCCTGTGCACAAATCCCTCCTTCATGCCAAAAGTCGTAAATGAACTATCCTTGAGCCAGTCTATTCACTTACCTACCTTCTTCCCCTCCCCTATGTATTCTGCAGAGAGGATCCTCCATTCCCTGGCTGTACACAGGCAATTGAGATTATACTTGGACAAAACTAAGTCCTTCAGGAAATCTGACCAACTGTTCATTTCCTTCCACCCTAGGGTTTTGGATAAGGCAGTTCCAAACAAACTTATCTCCTCCTGGATCAGAAAATCCATTCTCTTCTGCTACTTGCATCATCACAGACCATTGCCTCAAGGAGTGAGGGCTCATTCCACCAGAGGCATGGCTACCTCAAAGACCTTCATGAGAGGCTTGGACACCGCCTCCACCATGGAAGCAGCTACCTGGTCTACAGTCCATACTTTCACCAACCATTACAAGCTTGACCAGGTCTCTGGGGCCAGAGCAGGATTTGCCAGGGCAATCCTGCAGGGATTCTTGGAATCCTCTACCTCAGCCCCCTCCCAACATTCCTCTTAGCTGTGGTACGCTCTCACAGTATGAATACTGCAGCATAGGAATAGGAGGGCATAGAATAGTTGTGTAAAATCTTACCATAACCATAGATGTCCTTCTCCTCCATGTTGCAGTATTCCATCCCACCCTCCAACCCCCTTCTCCTTTTATGATTTCTGGTCTACACCTATGTATCCTCATCCTACAGGCTACTCTGTCCAGTCCTGCAGGGACATTTGCTCTCCTCTTCTCCTTGCACTTATGCTCATGTATCTGGGCTTCAAGTTCTGAGGTCTGTACATGCCAACGTCACATTTATAGTCCCTGGTTTATGGCCCTACGTGTGACGCCCCATGCACCTACAGCAGCTAGGCTTAAGCTTTTGTATAGGAGCTGACGTCGGATTGCCTGAGGACTGGAAATCCCACAGTATGAATACTGCAACATGGAAGAGGAGGACATCTATGGTTATGGTAAGATTTTACACAACTATTCTTTTTATTTAGACAAAGCTAAATCCATCAGAAAATCCAACTCAACTCTTTGCATCCTCCCACCCCAGAGCCCTGGACAAGGCAGTCTCCAAACAATCCATTTCCTGCTGGATCAGAAAAACTATCTGCTTCTGCTATCCCACCATGGCAAGGACCTACTCCAGGGAGTAAGAGCTCATTCTTCCCGGGCCGTGGCATCCTCCAAAGCCTTCCTCAAAGGCCTGGACACAGCCTCCATTCTGGAAGCAGCCACCTGGTCCACCATACACACTTTCACCAGACACTACAGATTGGACCACATCTCCAGAGCCAGGGCAGGGTTTGCTTGGGCAGTCCTGCAGGGCTTTCTGGAATCGGCTACCTCTGCCTCCACCCTTCACTAAGCTGTGACACTCTCCCACACTAAGAATACTGCAGCATAGGAATAGAAGGACATAGAATAGTTGTGTAAAATCTTAGCATAACCATAGATGTTCTTTGTGTTTCATTGTTGCAGTCATTACATTTGGGTTATCTGCCTCCAGGTAACCTTCAGCCAGCCTGAATATCAAAGTCTTGGATTCCTGCGTCGGATGCTGTCTCTTCTTCCATGACATCAGGTCGTTAGGGGTATAGAACATGCAGCCGATGCCATTACATCGGTCTTAATTGCCGCGTGGTGCCCGAAGCAGAAGCAGTTCACAAGTGCCGGTTGGCCGACTCCTGAAATTTTCTTTTTCGAGTTTCAGAACCGAAGTCTTCAAAAAAAGCTAAGTACCCCATTGGGGATCCTTTTCTTGCTCTTTAACCGATGTCGGTAAAAGTTAACAATTGTCTTACCTGTGGAAAGCAAATACCTCATAAAGATTTTCATTTGTACTGCAGTCCTTGCTTAGGCCCAGACCACGACGTCCCTCGCTGTTGGCTTTGTGCCTTATTCAACCCCCGAACTAGTCATAGTCCGTCTATTTTCGCAGCAAATTATTTTGGTACTTGGTTTAACTATCCAGAAATGGCTTCAATAAGCCATCCGACTACTGATAGTTCCGAAAAAACGTAAGGATAAAGACAGAGACCCTATAGGTCCAAAACTGCCGACGACGCTTCCGTTAAGCTAGTCAACAGTTCGCCAGTACTCAGTGAGCTCAGTGAGGCGCTTTCTCGGTCCGTGATACCTGCTTCAGATTCGCAGGCCTCTACTGAGACCCATTCAGAGTCCGGTATGCCACAAGATGCTTCTTCAACTATGGAACCTGTGGATGTCTCTACCTTGGATGGGTCCGGAGCTGCTGTGCAGGCACCGGCTTCTGAGGGGTGTATTCAGACCTACACATTTGCATTTTAAACAGATGCCATTTTCTTCATCAAGGCCTAAAACTTGACCCACGCCTAGAAAACCGGTGTCCAAACTGCATGGTCAGGCACATATGCCTAAAAAATGCTTAGAATGGCTGAAAACCTTATTACTTTACTTAGGGGAAGCCAGCCTCCCCCCTCTAAGAGACCTAAAACTGATTTTCCTTCTTATTCTTTTGATCAGGATTCTGAAATTTCTGTTTCTTCTGATTTCCAGGAGTTGCCCTCATCTACCTATGAGGATTCTGATGCAGAGGATTCCATTCCCTCTGCTTCCTCTCCAGAAGATTTTTCTTGTGGTGAAACCTTGCACACTCTTAGGGAGCATTTCCACTGAGAAAGCCAGGATTACTCTGACTCCAAAAAGAGGCTTAGGGAATTCTTACTCCTCCCTAAACACAGGCCTTTAGCTATCCCTTCTGTTCTGGACATTGTAGATGATGCCTTCTTGGAATCTAGCCTGGCCCCAGACACTTTACCTCCAGCTCCCAGAAAACCTGACAGGTATTACAGAGTACCTGACTCTCACAAGTTCCTCTTCAAGAATCCTACTGCTGACCCAGAGACAATTTCCCAAGGACCAAAGGTCATTAAGGCTGCTGCTGCCAAAAAACCCACCCCCTCTGATAGAGATTCCGGGGCCTTCGACAGATGGGGTAAGAAGGTATACACTTCTGCTACTTTGGCTATTAGGGCTTTAAATTGCCAGTTTCATATGTTAAAGTATCAGCAGCATATTTTGGGACTACTTAAACAGAAAATGATGTTGATTCCGGACTGTGCTGAACATAAAGAATTACAGGATTTAATGCATTCTGCTGAACAAGTTGGTAAACATACTTTGCATTGTGGTTTTGACTCTTTAGAAGCATCTTGCAGGGCTGCTGTCACTGGGTCTGTACTTAGAAGGGCATGCTTGGCTTAAGGAGAAAAATTTGCCAGATCATGTTAAATCTAAATTACTGGATGCTCCCTTAAACCAAGACAGTCTGTTTGACAACAAAGCAGAAGAAGTCCTTAAAAAGATGGAGGAAAAAGCTAAATCTATGCAAACTGTTAAAGATTTCCTGCAAGTACAGCCTCCCAGATTTAGTAGGCATTGGCCTTCTGAGAATTGGTCCTTTCCAGTCTCTTCCAGGCCTTCTCAGTCCAAACCCAGGAACAGCAGACCACCGAGGTTACAGTCTCAGGCTACACACAGGCCTAATCAGTGGGGGGCTCCCACTTACAAAGCTGGAAGTAGTAAGACACCCCCTGTGGAAAAATGTCACAATGACTTAACCTTAACCCTTCCAATCCCTACTCAACTGCCTGCTCCCTTAGGAGGAAAGCTCACCCTGCATGCAAAAAACTGGGAACTCGTTACCCAGGACAAATGGGTTTTAAATGTAGTTTTCCAAGGATGCAGACTCCAATTCCACACCTTACCAACCCCAAACAGTTGGCCAGACCTACCTCCAAATCAGTGGGCAGAGGCTCAACAGCAGGTTCTCTCTCTTCTAAGTATCAGGGCTCTTCAACCTGTCCCAGCAGAAGAAAAGGGGACAAGGTGTTTTACTCGACTGTTCCTGGTACCCAGAAAAGAGAGCTCCTGGCATCCTATCCTGGACACCTCTATTTTTTGGTAGTCCCAAAATTCAAAATGTTAACACTTCAACAGCTGCTCCCTATGCTGGGCAAAGATGCCTGGTTGGAAACCTTAGACTTAAAGGAAGCTTACCTGCACATTCCAATAAGGGAATCTTGCAGGAAATACCTATGCTTCAGAGCAGGCTCCTTGCACTATCAGTTCTCTGCACTTCCCTTTGGCTTATCTACTGCGCCCAGGGTATTCACAAAGTGTCTAGTTCCAGCCATTGCATTTTGCAGGCAGAGAAATATTCAGATATACCCATACCTGGATGATTGTCTGATTCCGGCAGAAAGCCAGGACTTGCTATTAAAACATCTGACATTTGTAAAGAAACTTCTAACCTCGCTGGGGTACACCATAAACGAAAAGAAATCTCACCTAGTGCCTTGCCCAACTGATTGTATTCCTGAGAGCAAGCCTGAACTCAACTTCCCAGATGGCTTTCCTCACGCCAGAGAAACAAGTTTATTTGACAGCCTACTTCAAACTACTGGCCACAAAGACCCAGCTATCTGAAAGGAAAATTCTGCAAGCCCTGGGGTTCATGGCCTCTTGCATTCTACTAATTCCATATGCAAGACTGCATATTAGGAAACTACAGTGGTATCTAAAAAGCCTATGGTGCCAGCATTCTCAGGACCTGGAGTCAATGATTCCTATAATTCCTTCTATAAAGACAGAGTTCCTTTGGTGGGCAGAGGCCTGCCACCTCAAGGGGCTCCCTTTCAATCTACCCCCTGCCGCCCAAACCCTAACAACAGACGCATCAGACTATGCATGGGGAGCTCACTTGGCAGGGCAGTGCATTCAGGGCAAAGAGAACCCGAGTCAGATGCACCTGCTTATCAACCAAAAAGAAGTAGCTGTACAGAATTGCCTGACAGCCTTCAAGGACCACATCCTTTCAGGACAATTATTGGTAAAGACAGACAACGCTACAGTTATGTGGTACATAAACAAGCAGGGGGGAACCCACTCGTACCCTCTCTGCAGACTAGCCATGGCTCTGTGGAACACAGCCTGGAGCTACGAAGTGCACCTACAAGCTCATTTCATGCCAGGCAAGCTAAATTCACTGACAGACGACCTAAGCAGAAATCCCATGGACCCACATGAATGGAAACTGGAACCAAAAATATTCAACCTCTTGAGGAACAAATGGGGGACTCCAGAAATAGACCTGTTTGCCTCCCCCCAGAACTGCCAATTGGATAAATTCTGCACAAGGACTCCCCACAGTCAAGATTGGAAAGTGGATGCCCTGTCCTTTACCTGGGAAAGCCTCTCGGTTTATGCCTTTCCCCCTCCGCCTCTCCTCTCGAAGGTTCTGCTAAAGATCAAACAGGACCATACTGATTGCACCAGACTGGCCACTCCAGCATTGGTACCCCCTCTTGCGCAGTATGATACTGCTGGAGTCATGGCACCTACCTCAGACACCTTCCCTGCTTGTCCCAGCAGGCGGGCCAGATTCTGCACTCTCAGCTTCAAACCCTGAACCATGCAGCCCGGCTAATCCCTTGAGCTCTCCAATAGCAGCTCTCAGTAAGCAGGTGCTAGATGTTATTCTGGAAGCAAGGAAGCCTAGCACTAGAAAATCGTATGCTGAAAAGTGGAAAAGATACTTTTCCTGGAGCCAAACTCAGGGGGTGGCACAACCGTGCCCAACTTACCTCATATTCTTCAGTACTTAACAGAAATGCTCCACAAGGGCCTATCCTTCTTGTCAATTAAAATTCATGCATCTGCCATTTCAGCACATTATAATACTGAACCATCCCTCTTCTCTCACCCCCTGCTAAAGCAGTTCCTCAGAGGGGCCAAAAATTTAAAAACCCCCGGCGAGCCCTTACTCCAGCCTGGGACCTTAACTTTGTATTGGAAAAGCTCACTCTCTCTCCATTTGAACACGCTGCAACTGCAGAGTTGAAATTCCTTTCTTGGAAAACAGCCTTCCTTCTAGCCATCACTTCAGCAAGAAGAGTGTCTGAATTACAGGCCCTCATGGCAGTGGAGCCCTTCCATGACAGGGTTTCCCTCAGGACCAATCCTTCCTTTATGCCCAAGGTGGTGTCTAGTGTGGCCCTAAATCAGTCCATTCATTTGCCTACTTTTTTTCCGAATTAACACAAGGTGAACGAATACTGCACTCTTTGGACGTGCACAGACCACTTAGATTTTATTTGGACAGGACCAAGCCCCTCAGAAAATCTGAACATCTGCTAGTTGGCTTTGCTGCAGGGGCAGAGGGGAAGGCCATTTCAAAGTGAACCATTTGTAAATGGATAGCCCATTACATTAATTTCTGCTATAAGCACCATGGAAAAACTACCCCACAGGGGATGAGATCACATTCCACCAGGGCTGCATCTACCTCTACAGCCTTCCTCAGAGGAGTCCCTACCAGGGTCATCCTAGAAACAGCTGCCGGGAGCTCTGCACATATCTTCACCAAGCATTACCACATGCCTATTTTTTCTAAATCCAGAGCTTGTTTTGCCACTGCAGTCTTGCAGGGCTTAATAGTTGGTCCTAATGCTCTCTTAAATTCCTCCACCCTTCCTTAGCTTTGGGAATCAACCCAAATGTAATGACTGCAACAGTAAAACACGAAGAACATAGTACAGTTGTGTACACTTACCATAAATGTAGATGTTCGAGTGTATTCACTGTTGCAGTCCTGGTAACCCTCCCCTCCCTCCAGCCCCCTGACTTCTCTTGGCTCTACCTTCCTTCTTGTTTGGTGTATTTAAGCTTTCTGGTGTATTTGCTTTTTGTTAGGGGTGTAACCTAACATATAATTGCTTCCCATTATGGGGGCACCTGACATCTGGGGCAAGAAAAACTGATTTAATGGCATCTGCTGCTTGTTTTATACCCCTGACAACCTGACTTCATGGAAGAAGAGACAGCATCCGATGCAGGAATCCAAGACTTTGATATTCAGTCTGAGGGCTACCTGCAGGCAGATAATCCAAATTTAATGACTGCAACAGTGAATACACTCGAACATCTACATTTATGGTAAGTGTACATAATTGTACTATGTCCTTATCTTCCATGTTGCAGTATCCCCCCCATCTATCCTCCTTTTTTACACACACACAGCACCTGGGTACTCGCACCCTGTACGAATAATTCAAAAAAAGACAAAAGTCAAGCTGTAGGTTTCAATAAAGGCTGTCCTCCTCTATGCCAAAAAAACGAACTGGCCACGTAATTTTCAAACACCAAACACTTTAATCTCCACACCAACACAGAACACAGAAACAGTGTAACGATGAATTAAGATTGAGCGCGCTTTCGTCTCATATCGTGAGACTTCTTCAGAATCTACAGGTCTGCACCTAAACTACAATATATATACACTATCTAATACAATAATTACTTAATTACTTAATTGATATTATAAAATTCAATTATTCCTAGATAATTTACTAACTGCTGCGTATACATAATAAAAAATGACATGGGAACCACAATTCACAAACTGTAATACATGTATATTAATAGATGAATAAATAGTGAACATTTGAACAACCATCAATATAATTTATAATTAATCAAATAAATAAATACTTAAGATATATAAAACACCTATTACAGTACATACAGTTAAAACCAATTTAAAAAACTGTGTTAAAAACAACAATAAATATATTGAATGTGGGCAAAAATCAATGTTGAAAACATATAAAACCCCCTAATGAAATATATAGTTAAATAATGAACCAACTGTCCTATGAACAAAAAATGTATATATACATGTAAGCCTATCCAATCTTGTTTACATCACCTATAAGGCTTACTATGTGTGTATATATATATATATATATATATATATATATATAAATATAATGACTATTATATAAAACCACTTGCTGGTGTTATGTTACTCCATATATATGTATATGAAAAACTAATAATTATGTAATTGTATATAAATATATAAAATTAAATACATAATTATTTGTATATTCCATAACAGACATCAAAAATCATTTAAGAAAAGGAATTACTAATATTAAGTGGTTAAAAGGTGTATTAACAGTAATATTAAAATATACTCCGCTGTACTTTACTCTTTCCCCTCAGGCTATGGCTGTATGGTAATGGTGAACTGCGACCTAAATATCAAGAGAACTGTAATAATGGATCATTTCTGTTTCCTACCATAATTAGATGCTATCATTTTTAAGGCAGGTTTTATCGAAATATGATCGTTCATACCTGGATATACACAAGAATCTAGTCTCATCTGCCATATCATCTCTCGGTATTCCAAAAGGGTTTCCCAATCCCCTCTCCTTTCCTTTTGTTTTACTACCTCCAATACCCAAAATTTTATATCCATGTTCTGACATATGATTGAATGCCTATACAGTGCATTGTTCTCATTCTTTTTACTAATATCTCTAATATGTTCGTATATACGTGTTTTCAAATTTCTTTCTGTCTTACCTATATAGTACCCCCAACATGATTGACAATAAGCTAAATAGACCACTCCCTTTGTATAACAACAAGTGTAAGTGTGACCTATGATTGTAAAGTTAATACTAGGAATATTAATATCCTTTCTACAGGCAATAAATGGGCATTGTGCACACCTCCCACATGTACATGTGCCCACCTTTAATGATGCCCCTCCTTTTTCTTGTTCCTTCTTTTTCTCAAAAATATTCTTCAAATTTCTATTTCTTCTAAATGTGTATTTTAACTGGCACTGGAATATGTTTATTCTCATAGGCATTATTTTAAACATATTCCAAATCCCATTAATGCCCTTCTTTAACCACCCTATATCCGAATAGTAGGTTAAAATTAATCGAGGAATTTCTTTACCTAATATATTGTTTTGTTTATTTGGTCCTTTACTATGATCCTTACTAAAGTCATACTCTTTTTCATGCTTGTGTCAATATAAGTGGTGAGGTATGATGAACCCTGGTCATTCTGTCCAATTGCCAGTAATGGTTTAAATCTACTAATACGTTTCTTTATTGTTTCTGTTTTAATTTTTTCCAACATATTTAAAGGATATCCTCTTTCTTTAAACATCTCCTTAATAAGCTCCAATTCATCTATAAAATCACAGTACTCAGTGGTCATTCTAGAAGCTCTTATCATTTGCCCTTTAACTATATTTCTTTTTGTATAATGGGGATGGTCACTTTGGTAATGTAGATATGAATTTGAAAAACATTTCTTTCTAAATACTTGGGATTTATATCCACATTTCTTATAGTCTTTGGTGATGGTTACATCCAAATAATGTATTTCATCCTTATTATACTCATATGTAAATTCCAAGAACCGGGTGGTACCATTAATATATTCCATAAACTGTTCAATTAATTCTTTTCCTCCATTCCATATAATAATAATATCATCCAGGAATCGAAAGTACCTAATAATATATTGTTGGCATTTAGACCCAAAAATATATGAGTTCTCCCAGAATAACATAATAATATTTGCATAAATAGGTGCGCATGCTGAACCCATGGCAACTCCATCCAATTGATGATAGATATCTCCTTGAAAGTATATAAAGTTGTATTTTAACACTAATTCCATATTTTCAAGAACTAGCCTAAATTCTTCCGGGTTCAGCATGTTAAACTCAGCAATCATTTTCTCAAACCAAACCAACCCCTCCTTATGTGGAATCACTGAAAATAAGTCTTTTACATCTATAGTTATAAATATAAAATCTTCTTGGAATGGTATTGTATTGAATTTCTTCAAGAAATCCCAGGAGTCTATCATTATATGTGTATAATTCTTGTAAAATCCTTTTAATTTGGTGTCAACATATATACCAAGAGGTTGGGTTTTTGAACCCCTAGATGTAACAATTGGTCTCATTGGGGGGTCTGTTGTACCCTTATGTACTTTAGGAATACCGAATATTTCAGGTATAACTGGCTTCGGGACTCTAAGAAAATTATATAATTCCCCATCTATTAGTCCCTGTAACAAATTATCCTCCAGTATAAGATATATTTTTCTGTACAAAATATTCAATTCATTCATTGAAATTATACGATACCTATTGTCATTGTCAAGAATTTTAAGCATTCTCTCAGTATAATCCCAACTGTCCATAAGTACCACACCCCCCCCCCCTTATCAGGTTTCATAACCCGAATGTTCTTATTATTAGAAAGTTTCTCTACCACAGTCTTTTCTCCTTCAGAAAGATTAGTTGCTATTTTTCGTCTCTTCTTATATCCATCTCTAATCATTTTAATTGTACACACCTCAAAATTATGTATATCCTGCTGTAAAGGAGGGTTGTATGTGCTATTTTTCTTTAATACATTGTTTTCATATATCAAATGGTCTTGGTATATAACTGCTAGGTTCAACTTCCTAGTAAATAATTTAATGTCTAATACTAACTCTTCTATCCTAGGTACTCTTACTGGAACAAAGGTAAACCCCTTTGTAAAAAGTTTAAAATGTTCATTAGTAATTTCCAAGTCTGTGTAATTAAATATATTAAAGTTGTTACTGCTATGTATAATGGCATTATTTTGTATTACATCATTAGTAAATTCTTGTCCTAGTTCTTCCATTGACCTAAGCTCACTATCTAAACCACTTATTCTTGCAGTTGCTAGGGGTAATACTTGTGGTAGTTGTAAAGTAACACTTTTCCGTGGGGTAGACGTATAAGGTCTAACATTCATCTCCTGTCCCATTCTCTCCCCTTGTGTCTTCCCACATAATTCCCCGTCACTTCTGCATATGATAGTTGTCCATTCCGATTCCTGATCCTTTCTGACCTCCTCACCTCTTGTATTACTTCTAAAGGGTCTTCAAATACATTGGTTCCATCAATGTCATTAACATCTATCTGATAATCTATATCTTGGTCTTTCCTTTGCTCTGCCATGTTGTGCGGTTCTATACTATTAGTTCTGTTGTCATTTTGATAATAATGTTTCCCTATATTGTTATATCTTTTATAAATAGAATAAGTTTTACCCTTTTCATATTCCCCTATATCCCGCTCTAATTTCTCCATTTTCCTTTTATAATTTTTCAAAATAATATTGTCCACCTCCTGAAGTGTCCTATAGTAAATATTTATATATTCAGTCACTGTGAACAATAAATCATTCATGATCTCTACTTTCAAAATGTCTATTTCTTTCTTACATATTTACATTTTTTTATCATTGTTCTCAATCATAGCTTTTAAAATAGCAAGCCCACATTCATTAAGTATATTTGAAATAATTTAAAAAAAATCCATGTCATTAAATGTGTTATTAGGAAATTTGTTAAGCCTCAAGCCCTTAGGCACAATATTCTGCTCAATACATTTTGTTAAATAAAAATTATCCAAGCTAAGGTTCTTGTACCTATGGAGTTGGACTTGAAACGGTCTGCATTTGTCCTTAAATCCAGTGTTGTTTGGTAGCCTCCTTTCCGCTTCTGCTTGATTCACGGAAAACGATTTATTCAGCCATGTGTCAAAGTCAATGTTCTTGTACGTTTCAAACCCCCTTTCGCTAGGTAAATGGTATTCCTGTTGTTTCCTACGACCACAATCAGTCGAACTCGCTGTATTTCCACTGCCCATATCGCCACGTTGTCGCTCTTCCCCACTAGGGTTCCGATGACTAGAACTTCCGCCTTCCTTCTGCCTAATTGTCGTCACTTCCTTTACAGAGTTGCCAGGACTACGCTGAGCACAAGGAATAGAAGCGTTACAGTCCAAACCCAAGGATGGGTTGGAAACATTAGAGTTGTTGCAGGCATTGTTCTGATTCTGGTTCTGCGAATGATATTGCGAATGGTTTTGGATCAATCTGACCAATTCGCTCGAGTGATTGCTCGCTCGTATTCAGGGACTCCTCGAACCCAACAGCTAAACCACTAGTAACCACACACAGCACCTGGGTACTCGCACCCTGTACGAATAATTCAAAAAAAGACAAAAGTCAAGCTGTAGGTTTCAATAAAGGCTGTCCTCCTCTATGCCAAAAAAATGAACTGGCCACGTAATTTTCAAACACCAAACACTTTAATCTCCACACCAACACAGAAACAGTGTAACGATGAATTAAGATTGAGCGCGCTTTCGTCTCATATCGTGAGACTTCTTCAGAATCTACAGGTCTGCACCTAAACTACAATATATATACACTATCTAATACAATAATTACTTAATTACTTAATTGATATTATAAAATTAAATTATTCCTAGATAATTTACTAACTGCTGTGTATACATAATAAAAAATGACATGGGAACCACAATTCACAAACTGTAATACGTGTATATTAATAGATGAATAAATAGTGAACATTTGAACAACCATCAATATGGAATGGAGGAAAAGAATTAATTGAACAGTTTATGGGGTTGGTTTGGTTTGAGAAAATGATTGCTGAGTTTAACATGCTGAACCCGGAAGAATTTAGGCTAGTTCTTGAAAACTTTATATACTTTCAAGGAGATATCTATCATCAATTGGATGGAGTTGCCATGGGTTCAGCATGCGCACCTATTTATGCAAATATTATGTTATTCTGGGAGAACTCATATATTTTTGGGTCTAAATTCCAACAATATATTATTAGGTACTTTCGAATCCTGGATGATATTATTATTATATGGAATGGAGGAAAAGAATTAATTGAACAGTTTATGGAATATATTAATGGTACCACCCGGTTCTTGGAATTTACATATGAGTATAATAAGGATGAAATACATTATTTGGATGTAACCATCACCAAAGACTATAAGAAAGGTGGATATAAATCCCAAGTATTTAGAAAGAAATGTTTTTCAAATTCATATCTGCATTACCAAAGTGACCATCCCCATTATACAAAAAGAAATATAGTTAAAGGGCAAATGATAAGAGCTTCTAGAATGACCACTGAGTACTGTGATTTTATAGATGAATTTGAGCTTATTAAGGAGATGTTTAAAGAAAGAGGATATCCTTTAAATATGTTGGAAAAAATTAAAACAGAAACAATAAAGAAACGTATTAGTAGATTTAAACCATTACTGGCAATTGGACAGAATGACCAGGGTTCATCATACCTCACCACTTATATTGACACAAGCATGAAAAATGAGTATGACTTTAGTAAGGATCATAGTAAAGGACCAAATAAACAAAACAATATATTAGGTAAAGAAATTCCTCGATTAATTTTAACCTACTATTCGGATATAGGGTGGTTAAAGAAGGGCATTAATGGGATTTGGAATATGTTTAAAATGATGCCTATGAGAATAAACATATTCCATTGCCAGTTAAAATACACATTTAGAAGAAATAGAAATTTGAAGAATATTTTTGAGAAAAAGAAGGAACAAGAAAAAGGAGGGGCATCATTAAAGGTGGACACATATAAATGTGGGAGGTGTGCACAATGCCCATTTATTGCCTGTAGAAAGGATATTAATATTCCTAGTATTAACTTTACAATCATAGGTCACACTTACACTAGTTGTTATACAAAGGGAGTGGTCTATTTAGCTTATTGTCAATCATGTTGGGGGTACTATATAGGTAAGACAGAAAGAAATTTGAAAACACATATATACGAACATATTAGAGATATTAGTAAAAAGAATGAGAACAATGCACTGTATAGGCATTCAATCATATGTCAGAACATGGATATAAAATTTTGGGTATTGGAGGTAGTAAAACAAAAGGAAAGGAGAGGGGATTGGGAAACCCTTTTGGAATACCGAGAGATGATATGGCAGATGAGACTAGATTCTTGTGTATATCCAGGTATGAACGATCATATTTCGATAAAACCTGCCTTAAAAATGATAGCATCTAATTATGGTAGGAAACAGAAATGATCCATTATTACAGTTCTCTTGATATTTAGGTCGCAGTTCACCATTACCATACAGCCATAGCCTGAGGGGAAAGAGTAAAGTACAGCGGAGTATATTTTAATATAGCAATAACCCATGCCTGGGTGTGGGTAATGCTAAATTTACCCACGGTTGGCGTGGTTTGGTCCCGGGCAAGCCGGGACCAAAAAGCCAACCGTGGTAAATTTAGCATTACCCACACCCAGAAGTGGTTATTGCTATTATCATGACATTATTTAAGAAAAGAAACTATTCCTTTTCTTAAATAATGGCATAGTATAATGCCTGTTTACTGCCCTTCCGCAGATGTCTGGCATCCGGCAGTTCTGATGTACTCAGAGCTGTGGGCAAAAGCAACGGAGAAAGCAAGATCTCCGTTGTTTTTAGTGTCTCGCTATGTTAAATGAGTTTAACATAGCGAGACAGTTAAAATAAGCAACGGACATCTCCGTTGCTTATTTTAACTGTCTCGCTATGTTAAACTCATTTAACATAGCGATTATAAAAAGCAACGGAGATCTTGCTTTCTCCGCTGTTTTAAAACACTGTCTCGCTATGTTAAATGGGTTTAACATGAGACAGCTTTAAAATAAGCAACGGAGATCTCCGTTTATTTTAAAGCTGTCTCGC
This sequence comes from Protopterus annectens, assembly GCF_019279795.1. NCBI lineage: Eukaryota > Metazoa > Chordata > Ceratodontiformes > Protopteridae > Protopterus > Protopterus annectens. Next base: position 251,826,828 of record NC_056733.1, on the reverse strand, counting down.
TATGTTAAACCCATTTAACATAGCGAGATAGAGTTATACTAATGGAAAAGTCCGGCGACGGACCTTTTCCATTAGTATAACTCGATTTACAACGGGCACGCTGGCCAATCAGCGTGCACGTTTTGGGGGGATCATGGTATAATATTACTGTTAATACACCTTTTAACCACTTAATATTAGTAATTCCTTTTCTTAAATGATTTTTGATGTCTGTTATGGAATATACAATTATTAATTATGTATTTAATTTTATATATTTATATACAATTACATAATTATTAGTTTTTCATATACATATATACGGAGTAACATAACACCAGCAAGTGGTTTTATATAATAGTCATTATATTTATATTATATATATATATATATATATATATATATATATATATATATATATATATATATACATACATACATAGTAAGCCTTATAGGTGATGTAAACAAGATTGGATAGGCTTACATGTATATATACATTTTTTGTTCATAGGACAGTTGGTTCATTATTTAACTATATATTTCATTAGGGGTTTTTATATGTTTTCAGCATTGATTTTTGCCCACATTCAATATATTTATTGTTGTTTTTAACACAGTTTTTTAAATTGGTTTTAACTGTATGTACTGTAAATAGGTGTTTTATATATCTTAAGTATTTATTTATTTGATTAATTATAAATTATATTGATGATTGTTCAAATGTTCACTATTTATTCATCTATTAATATACATGTATTACAGTTTGTGAATTGTGGTTCCCATGTCATTTTTTATTATGTATACGCAGCAGTTAGTAAATTATCTAGGAATAATTGAATTTTATAATATCAGTTAAGTAATTAAGTAATTATTGTATTAGATAGTGTATATATATTGTAGTTTAGGTGCAGACCTGTAGATTCTGAAGAAGTCTCACGATATGAGACGAAAGCGCGCTCAATCTTAATTCATCGTTACACTGTTTCTGTGTTGGTGTGGAGATTAAAGTGTTTGGTGTTTGAAAATTACGTGGCCAGTTCGTTTTTTTTGGCATAGAGGAGGACAGCCTTTATTGAAACCTACAGCTTGACCTTTGTCTTTTTTTGAATTATCCTCCTTTTTTCCCCATTAACCTGTCTAAGGGGCACCCTGTGGCACCCCCCCCCCCAGACTAAGGTCAGACTAGCCAGCTAATGGCACTTTGCACATCTTGTTGACATCATTTGGCTCGGTCTACTGGACTGACTGGGCATTTAAGTTCTGAGGTCTGCGCATGCAGACGTTACATTTAAGGTCCCTGGTTTATGGCTCCTACGTGTAACGTCCCACGCACCTACAGCAACCAGGTTTTACATTTGTATAGGAGCCAATGTCTGGTTGCCTGAGGCGGGGAATCCCTCACTAAGAATACTGCAATATGAAAGAGAAGGACATCCATGGCTTTGGTAAGATTTTGCACAACTCTTCTTTATGGTAAGACATAACCTTTTATTTCTTTAATAGAGGTAAGCCTGGTTCGGATCCTGCAAGGTTTGTATGAGTGACCTTCCCTGTTAAAAAGAAGCAGAGAACTAGGCATATTTTTCCATTTGATAAAGACCCTAGAAAGAATAGCAAGACTTAATAAAAAGCTTTTCAAAGCCCTGATGGCTTTAATTGCCTACTCATGGTTTGTCAGTTTCTTCACCTATAGGAATTCCTCCTCCTTTCAACCCCCTCTGAAAAGACTATAAAGATTCTAATTCTGATGAAGATTTAGATTCTGGTGAGGAGACTTAAGCTTATTCCTCCCAGATTCATTCCCTTCTTGTGGTGGGTTCTGATGAGGAAGATTCTCTTTCCCCTGACTCCCCAGTGGAGGAACTTTCCTTTGGGGACAGTATCCTTAAAATGATGCAACATTTTAAGTGGGAGAGTTCTGAAATATCTGATTATCAGAAACGGTATTATGATCTACTTTAGATGGATACCACTAGATCTCCTGCAGTTCCTCCTGTTCTTGAAGCCCTGTTAGGTCTGCTTCTTAGGCTCCTGAGCCTCAGCGTTCTAAATGTGTGCTTTCCCTTCTTTCCAGACTTCTTGGCTAATATGTTTGATTCAGATAAGTCCTCAGCTCTGCTTCCCAGGTAGCTAGACATTCGATCAAGTACAGCTATAATGCTGCTGATAATTCTTTAAGGCTAGCTTTGTGAGGGTCAGTTTCTCAACTGTATTCCAGGTTTAGGCTTCAGTCCCTAAAGAGGATGTCAAAGCTAAGTTGTTGGATTCTCCTCTGTATACTAAAAATTTGATTGGGTCTGCTGCAGGCTTCTTTAAGATGTTTGTAGGACTGGGGTAAGGTCATGCAGTACCTTAAGCAGATTTTCCTTTCCCCTGTTCCTAATCACCAGAAGAGCTATCGTACAAAAGCAGATCCTTTTGTTTGTACACATATTAAAGACAGTCCCAAAAGGATAAACATTCCTCTTAAAAGTTTTTTTCCTCCCTGAGAAACTAAGTCATAACTCCAGAGGACAAAATTCTTCCTTTCCTGATAAACCTGCTTCCATATGATTATTTTCTTCCTTCAATTGGACAGATTCTGTCTCTGACTCACTCTGTCCTTTCCCATTTGGCAGAGAATTACAGCAGGCAAGTGAGTGTTAAAATCCCTTCCTCCCTTTTCAGGTATTCCTCAGCTCCCAACTTTCCCAGTTGCCTTATTTCCTCCACTAATTCAAGGTCTGCTGTCACAAGGGCATTATTCAGCCAGTTCCTCCTTGCCAGAGGGGAAAAGGTTTCTATTCTAGAATGTCTGTAGTTCCCCAGGAAGGAGGTTTCTCAGAGGCTTAGATCTTTCCTTTCTCAACAGTTTTCTGAAAGTTCCCTCTTTTAAAATGTTAATTCTTCAAACCCTATTTCCAATGCTTCGACCTCAAGCCTTTTTGGTCCCTTTAGAGTTGAAGTATGCTTATCTTCAGATTCCTGTTCATCCTCTCTGTATCAAGTTTTTATAGCATTCTGTATCTTCCTCACATAATTAGTTCTCTGCTGTGCTATTTGGTCTTTTTACTACCAGGAAGTAATTACCAAATGTTAAGTCCCTGTCACAGCCATTTGCCAACTTAATGACGCTATGATTTATCCTTATCTTCTCACTCGAGCTGCTTCCCAACTGCCTTCCTGCAGCACTTGGAGTTCACAATGATGCTGCTTTGCAGTGTAGGCTTCACTCTAAATCTAAAGTCAGTCCTGTCGTAATGTTCAGGATTAAGTTTGCAAAATTCAAACTCACTATGACTGCTTTTCTTCCTCCATCCAAGGTTCTTCTTTTAACAGCCTTCTTTCAGTCCTTTCTTCCTTTGCAATGTACCTCTGTGAGAGAGCTTTCAAGAGCCTTGGAGTTCATGGCATCCACTATCCCTATGGTTCTATTTGCCAGACTCCATATTAGGAAATTCCAGTGGTATCTGAAGGCAGTTTAGCTTCAACATTGCCATCCTCTGGATTTCCTGGTTCCTCTGTTATTTCTTTGGTGGATCAACCAGATATCCCTTAATTCAGGGTTTCTATTTCTACTACATTCCTCCCACATTCAGGATCTGTATACAGATGCTTCATACCTAGCCTTGGGGGCTTGTTCCAACATAAGGGGCTAGGATGTTTCTTCTCCTTGGGAAGTGGTTATTGTCAAGGAAATGAAAGTCTTGTTTTTAGCTGTCCAGTCCGTCCATTATTGTTAGTCTCTGGGAGGAGGGGGCTCTGAGTGTTTACTGGTAACACTGTCGTTTTGTGGTACATAAACAAGTAGGGAAGACAAAATCTTACTGCTTTTGCAGACTACCTGTGATAGGATGGGACTTTGCCATCTGACACCAGTTACTTTTTCAGGAAGTCTGTATTCCCTCAGACATGAACATAGTGGCAATCTGTTTGAGCACATCCACGAGAGACTCTCAGGAGTGGATGTTGCACAAGGAGGATTTTCTGGACATTGTTCATCAAAGGAGTACTCTAGAGGTACGTGTTGGCCTCCCATCAGAACAGATACCTCAGCAAGTTCTGTCAGAATACTGAGTCCTCTGGATTGGAAACTGAATGTCATGCCTTTCTCTTAGAAAGGGATGTTCCTGTATGCATTCCCCCTCTTCTTCTGTTGCCAGAGGTCCTTCACTAGATTATGTTGGACGGGTCCAAAATCTTGCTGGTAACTCCCTTTTGACCTAAACAGCACTGCTTTCCCCTTCTCTTTCACCTAACCAAATGCTACCCCACAGGATGGATCTGCTCACACAGGATAAGGGCCGTCTCATTCACCCTTATCTTCTCACCCTACACTTGACATTCTGAATGATGATGATATGATTACTTTCTGGCACTACTTTTCTGAGGATGTGTTGTGGGTTTTACACAAGACAAGGAAACCCAGTACTAGAAAATCATATGTAGCTAAGTGGAAGAGATTTTATATTTGGTCTCTCAATAAATGAACAGGTTACTTTTTCTATGGGGATTCCTACTGTTCTTTCCTATCTGTGTGAGTTGCTCATTTTTGGTTTGGCATATTCTTCTAATAAAGCCCATTTGTCAGCCATTTCTACTAGTCTGCCATTGGATCTACCACTTGCTTCTAAATTTGAGGTCAAACAGTTTTAAAGGGCATCCTTCTTATTAGGCCTCCAAGAAAACCCATTCCTCCTTTTTGGGACATGAACTATGTTTTTGAAAAGCTGACCCAGACTTCTTTTAAATCAGCAGCCTCTTCAACTTGGAAACTGTGTACCTGGAAAACTGTAATGTTTGTGGCTGTGACTTCAGCCAACAGAGTATCCAAACCCCAGGCTCTTAATGGGTATTCCTCCTTTTTTGTTTTTTCAAGGGACAGGGTGCATCTTAAAACTAATCCTATGATGTTACCTAAATTTGACAATGATTTTTCTCTGAATCAGACTTTTCATTTTCTCTCATTTTTTCTTTCTCAAAATAGTAGTGAAAGGATTCTTCATTCTTTGATTTGCATAGACAGCTCAGATACTTCTTGGAGAAGAGTAAGGACGTTAGGAAGTCTGAGCAGCTTCTTTCCTTTCAGACTAAGAAATTTGGTTTGACAGTTTCCAAGCAGACCATTTATGCCTAGATTACTAAGGCCATTTCCTTTTGTTACTCTTCATGGAAAATTAATTCCTTCATCTGTTTGGGCTCATTCTGCTAGGGCACGTGCCTCTTCTGGATTTTTTTTAACGGTCTCTATGCTAGATCCATTCTGGAAGCCCCCACTTGGTCTTCTGTGCAGACTTTTACTAAGCACTCTCAATTAGATGTGTTTTCTAGGCCCATAGCAGGTTTTGCTAGGTCCATCCTTCATGTTTTTTGGAGGGCTTCTCGCTTCCTTCTTTAGCTTTAGTACCCTCCCAATCGTAAGGAGTAATGCAACAGTGATTAAGGAAGAACATGGTATAGTTTTGTAAGAACTTATAACAGTACATGCCCTACTTATCACTGTTGCAGTATTCTATCCCTTCCTCTTTTTCCCCTTGTTGGGTTTCCTTTTTTTTCTTTCCTCTCCGATGGGACTTCTTTTCCTTTTTCTTGATGTGTATGTACAGTATTTAGTCCTGCTGCTGCTGCTCCTGTTCTGAGGCAATTCAGTTCTGAGGGTTATTGCTGACATACATCACTTGTGTGCCTCACACTTTATGGATAGGACAGACATCTGACATGTGGTGCATGAAAGGGACAGGTTTTGGTATGCTGTGCAGATGTATGGCTACTGCTGGCAGAATGTCCCAATAGTAAGGAATACTGCAACAGTGATAAGTAGGAAATCTATTGTTATGCTAAGTTCTTATACAAATATACTTTCTTGAAGGGAGCCTTGCATAGTTGTCCTCTACCGAGATTCCTTCCCATCTATGGTACTTGAAATTCACAGAAGACAGACTTGTCCATTAATCTTCTCTTTTTTGTTTGACAGAGACAAATGAGAGAGAGGACCTGTCACACCCTTGGCGTGCACTGGCAACTCCGTTATTAATTGAGGAGAATGCATGAGTTTAACAAGATCGACTAGTTTGTTTCCTTTGTTGCAAGCCGAAGAATGGTTTGTAGTCGCCAGGATGACCCTTTCAAAATAGATTGCTAAGTTCATCATCTTTTACTACCAGTTGGCTGCCCATTCATTTACAGGTGTTGTAGTGAAAGACATTGTGCCAGAAAAACGGCTGTCTCCATTGCTTGTTTTGGGGATGCAAGTGTTGTAGCCATGTGTGCCTTCACCGTTTGGTTCATATTCTAAACCTTATGGAGCATTATTGACTTGATATGGGCTCTAGGAATAGGGTCGCATTTAGGAAGTAAATATTTCAGGACTCACTCCATCTGATTACTGGCCGTGTCTGTTCTTTTCACTGGGTGATACTCCTTGGGATTTAGTGTAACCTGGGATCCTTCAAGCAGGAATGTTGATGTTCATCGTGTTTCACTGTTGCAGTCATTACACTTGGATTATCCTGCTGGCAGGCTACCTGCAGTCGGCCTGAATTCCAAAGTCTTGGTCTGGCGTCGGTTGCTGTCGCCTCTTTCCTGACATCAGTGTGCCAGGGGTATAAAAGATGCAGCCGACGCCATTTTCTTCAGTCTTTCTTGTCGCGTGGTGCCCGAAGCAAAAGCAGTTCGCAAGTGCCGGTCGGCCAACTCCTGAGATTTTTGATATTGAATTTCAGATCCGAAGTCTTCTATAAAGACTTTCCCGTTTTTCCCGTTGGGGAAACTTTTTTTCTTGCTCCAGACCAATGTCAGAAAAAGTTAACTGTATTTCTTGTGGGAAGGAAATACCTCATAAGGATTTTCACTCTTATTGTATTCCTTGCTAGGCCTTGACCACGACGTTGCTAGTTGTCGGTTTTGTGCTAGATTTAACCAACGCACTATTAAGCGTCGGTACGATTTTGCTTTTCATTACTTTGGCCGAAGGTTTAACTACGTAATGCCGTCGGAACAGCCGACGACCGGAGTTCATAAAAAGCGCAAGGAAAAAGAAAAGGACAGGCATCCGAGGTCCAAAACAGACGATGAAGCCTCTTCTAGGACAGGCGCTTTCGCAGCCCCTGACACCCGCTACCTCAGAGCCACAGGCCACCTCTGACTCCCACGTGGAGACAGCTAGGCCTCTGGATACTCAAGGTATTGGGCCTTCGGAAACTAATCCCTCAGATGGGTCTGGAGCCGCTGAGCAGGCATCGGCTTCTGAGGGTGTTTTCAGACCTACACAGCTTTATATCAAGCCAACTTCAGCATCAAAGACAAAGACTAAAATGGTTTTAAAGACAAGGAAACAAGTACAGCATTCTCCAGGACAGACTTCCATGCCTAAGAAACAGATGCTCAAAATGGCCGAAGACCTAATTACTTTGATCAGGGGTTCCCATCCCCCTCCTGATAAGAGGCCTAGGCAAGACACTGAATATGATTCCTCTGATCCGGTTTCCATTTCCTCTGACTCCTTTCAGAACAGGGATACTCTATTCCTCCCTATGAGGATTCTGATGCTGAAGAATCTATTCCTTCAGCTTCTCCTCCTGAGGATTACTTGTTTGGGGAAACCTTGCATACCATGAAGGAGCATTTCCACTGGGAGAGCCAAGATTATTCAGATTCTAAGAAAAGGCTCATAGACTTTCTTTTACTACCTCAGCACAGACCTCTTGCTATTCCTCCTGTTCTAGACATTGTAGATGATGTATTTTCAGAGTCCGGCCTGTCTCCCGACTCTTTACCTCCTGCACCTGTTAAGCCAGACAGATACTACAGGGTTCAAGATTCTCATTGATTTCTATATAAAAACCTTGCTGCTGACCCAGAAACTATTTCACAGGGTCCCAAAGGGGTCAAGGCTGCTACTGCAAAAAACCATGTCCCCTCCGATAGAGATTCTAGGGCACTGGACAGGTGGGGGAAAAATGTTTACACTTCTGCTACCTTGGCTGTAAGGGCTTTAAATTGTCAGTTTCATATGCTTAAATATCAGCAATATTTAATGTCTCTGTTAAAACAGAAAATGTTGACAAATTCTGAATGTGCTGAGAACAAGGAAATTGCAGGATTTATTGCATGCAGCTGAACAAGTGGGAAAACATACTTTGCAATGTGGTTATGATTCACTGGAGGCCTCTTGCAGGGCCGCTGTAACTGGCTCCATCATTAGAAGGTATGCTTGGTTAAAGGAACAGACTGCCTGATCATGTTAAAGCAAAATTATTGGATGGTCCATTACAGCATGATACTTTGGTGTTAAGGCAGAAGAGGTGTTGAAGAAAATGGAGGATAAAGCTAAATCTATGCAGACAGTGAAGGATTTCTTACAGGTGCACCCACCCAGATTTAGCAGGAACTGGCCTTCTAAGAATTGGTCCTTTCCCGTGTCAGACAGACCACAAAGAGGCAGATACAGACGCCCTAGAGGCAGACAACAACCCCAGGGCTCATACAGGCCCAAACAGTGGGGTGTTTCTACCTCCAAAAGCGGAGAAGACAAATCACAGCCATATAGGAAACAGCCCCAATGACTTCCCTCTGCCAATGCCAAGCATTTATCTTTTGGCAGCACCCTTAGGGGGAAAGCTAGCACTTTTTTCACAAAATTGGCACATGATTACCCGGGACAAATGGGTCTTAAATGTAGTCTCTCAGGGCTACAGGTTCCACTTTCACACCCTTCCAAAGGCAAACGGTATGCCAGACCTGCCACAGAATCAGTGGGCAGAGGCACAAAACCAAGTTTCATCTCTCATGGACATGAGGGCTATTCAGCCAGTGCCACAACAAGTGCAGGGACAACGATTTTACTCAAGACTTTTCGTAGTACCAAGAAAGGACAAAAGCATGGAGACCGATTCTGGACCTGTCTATTCTAAATACTTTTCTGGACGTTCCGAAATACAAAATGTTGAGACTGCAGCAGCTTCTGCCCATGCTGGGCAAAAAGGCTTGGCTTGTAACTTTGGACTTCAAAGAGGCATACCTGCATGTCCCAATCAGACAATCTTGCAGAAGATACCTCAGATTTATAGCTGGCTCAATGCACTACCAATTCTCTGCACTGCCCTTTGGCTTATTTACTGCGCCCAGGGCCTTCACAAAATGCCTGGCACCAGTAATTGCATTTTGCAGACAGAGGAATTCAAATATATCCCTACTTGGACGACTGCATTATTCAAGCAGAGGCCAAAGACATTCTACTAAAGCATCTGGCATTTGCAAAAAGATTACTAATTTGCCTAGGGTACACAGTAAACGAAAAGAAATAAAAACTAGTACCCTCTCAAGAGATAATATTCCTGGGTGCAAGCTTAAATACAACTGCCCAGATGGCTTATCTCACACCAGACAAACAAAAGCAACTGACTTCTTACTTCGAAAGCATGGCAACAAAGACCCAGTTATCTGCAAGAAAAATTCTGCAGGCTCTGGGCTACATGGCCTCCTGCATTCTGCTAATTCCATATGCAAGACTGCATATGAGGAAACTACAATGGTACCTAAAAAGTGTTTGGACTCAACATTGCCACAGCCTGGAATCATTAATTTCACTCATTCCCTGCCTGCAACAGGAGTTTTGATGGTGGGCACAGGCCTGTCACCACAACAAGGGACAGCCATTCACTTTACCTACAGCCAGGCAAACACTAACAACAGATGCATCAGATTGGGGGCCCACATGGCAGGAAAATGTATTCAGGGCACATGGCCCCCAAGCCAAAGGCATCTACACATCAATCAAAAAGAGATGCTAGCTGTACAAAATGCCCCGACAGCCTTCAAGGACCTACTTCATCCAGGTCAGCTGCTGATAAAGACGGACAGTGCCACAGTCATGTGGTACATAAGCAGGGGGGCACACATTCCTACCCCCCCTGCAGACAAGCCATGATTTTGTGGAACACAGCATTGACTTACCAAGTACACCTGCAAGCACAATTCCTGCCAGGAAAAACAAATGTTCTGGCAGACGAACTAAGCAGAAACCTCATGGACCCTCACGAGTGGAAACTAGATCCACAAATCTTCAGCATGATAACAAGGAAATGGGGACGTCCAGACATAGATCTTTTTGCCTCCCCTCACAACTGCCAACTTGAGATTCTGCACAAGGACTTATCAAAACAAGCATGGAAAGTGGATGCTCTGTCATTCAGCTGGAACAACCTTACAGTATATGCCTTTCCTCCACTGCCTCTCCTCCCCAAGGTACTCCTAAAGGTCAGACAAGAGAAGCCACAAATGATACTGATTGCCCCAGATTGGCCACACCAACACTGGTACCCAGTCCTAAGGAGCTTGTCCCAAGGCCCAGCCTAGACATTGCCTCAAACTCCTCATTTACTGACCCAACAAAACAATCAGATCCTGCACAGCCAACTCAACTCTAAATCTAGCTGCATGGCGGATACTGTAACCATTCAGAATACACCTCTCTCTAAAGCGGTTATGGATGTTATTTTGGAGGCCAGGGGGCCCAGCACCAGAAAACTGGAAGAGATTCTGTGCTTGGAACCAGGCACAAGGAATTGACACTCTTGTTCCAAATATTCCTCAGATTTTACAATGTCTAACTGAGATGTTGGACAAAAGCCTATCCTTCTCATCAGTTAAGATCCATGTGTCTGCCATTTCAGCTCATTACAATACAGACCCACCATTTTTTTCATATCCATTGCTTAGGCATTTCCTCAGGGGGGCCAAAAACATAAGACCTCCAAGGAGAGCACCAATACCTGCACGGGACCTCAATTTTGTCTTGGAAAAACTCACACTGCCTCCTTTTGAGCCGGCCAATACAGCTGAGATAAAATTCTTATCATGGAAAACAGCTCTGCTCCTAGCAGTAACTTCAGCAAGAAGAGTCACAGGCATTAATAGCTGTGGAACCTTTTATTATCTTCCATCCGGACAGGGTTTCTCTAAGGACAAACCCAGTATTTATGCCTACGGTAGTGTCCAGTGTGGCTTTTAACCAAACCATTTATTTGCCTACTTTTTACCCAAACCCGCAGAATAAAGGGGAGAGACTTCTGCATTCTTTGGACATACACAGACAGCTACGCTTCTACTTGGACAAAACTAAAGCTTTCAGAAAGACTGAGCAACTTTTAGTGGCATATACTGCAGGATCACAAGGAAAGGCTATCTCAAAGCAGACTATTTCAAAATGGATAGGACACTGCATTCGTTTCTGCTATTCACAACATGGTAAATCAGTGCCTAAGGGCATTAGACCACATTCTACCAGGACAGCAGGCTTCCTCAGAGGAGTACCAACCAAGGATATTTTGGAGGCTGCAACTTGGACTTCAGTGCACACTTTTACTAAGCACTACCACTTGCCTCCTTACTCTAAATCCAGAGCAGGCTTTGCCACTGCAGTCTTGCAGGGCCTTATAGCCACTCCTAATTCTATTTAGACCCAGCTGCCCAACCTCAGCTTTGGGATTCAACCCAAGTGTAATGACCAACAGTGAAACACGATGAACATAGTACAGTTGTGTACCTACCATAAATGTAGATGTTCGAGTGTATTCACTGTTGCAGTCCAGGTTACCCACCCACCATCCCCCTTTCTTTGCTGGGACTTATCTGTACTTCTCTATCCTATACAACCTATGTGGTGTATTTGCTTGTAGATGAAGGTATTGTTTATTTTAGTGCATGCTTTTATAAGCAATGTTTTTTAGCCTACCCTTTTGGGGGCACCTGACATCTGGGGCAAGAAAAACTGAAGAAAATGGCGTTGGCTGCATCTTTTATACCCCTGGCGCACTGACGTCAGGGAAGAGGCGACAGCAACCGACGCCGGACTAAGACTTTGGAATTCAGGCCGACTGTGGGTAGCCTGCCAGCAGGATAACCCAAGTGTAATGACTGCAACAGTGAATACACTCGAACATCTACATTTATGGTAGTTACACAACTGTACTTTAGATATAACAGGCACAGCCGTATATTATCATTTGATATGTTGAAGACCCTCCATAATGCGTTGAGAGTGCCTCATCTTGACAGCTGCTGTGGTTGGGAGTTCCCTGTTACTAAAGCGTATATTCTTGTATCGTTTGTTTAATAATGTAGAGTTCAGTTTGCTTTGCAAATCTTGATTTTGTGGAAAGTATTTGCCGCTTGACAAACCCGAGTGACAAGCATGCTTTATGTACTAAACGTGTCACAGCATGCATCAGCTAGGTATGAGAAAGTCCCCAAATGTGGGAGTTTGATGGGAGAATATGTATAATTCCAGATGAAGAAAACCCCTTCCCAGGACCCATCAGGGAGGGTCCTGTAGTAGATCAACTGATACAGTAGGAGCATATTTCTTATTTACATGATGTTCTTCGTGTTTCACTGTTGCAGTCATTACATTTGGGTAATCTGTTTGCAGGTTGCCCTCAGTCGGCCTGATTAAGTCTTGGGTCCTGCGTCGGTTGCTGTCCCTTCTTCCATGACGTCAGGTCGTCAGGGGTATAAAACATGCAGCCGACGTCATTACATCAGTCTTTCTTGCCATGCAGTGCCTGAAGCAGAAGCAGTTCACAAGTGCCGGTCGGCATACTCCTGAAATTTTCGTTTTCGAGTTTCAGAACCAAAGTCTTCAACTAAAAGCTAAGTATCCCGTTGGGGAAACTTTTTCTTGCTCTGTACCAATGTCAGTAAAAGTTAATAGCATTTACTTGTGGAAAGCAAATACCTCATAAAGATTTTCATTCATACTGTATTCCTTGCCTAGGCCCTGACCACGAAGTACCTTGATGTCGGTTTTTGTGCTTTATTTAATCAGCGCATTGTCCGTCGTCAGTATATTTTTGCCTCTAAATATTTCGGTTGTCTGTTTAATTATCCAGAAATGTCGTCGGTTAGCCATCCGACTACCGGGATTCCGAAAAAACGCAAAGATAAAGACAGAGACAGGCTGCTGAGGTCCAAAACTGCCGACGACGCTTCTCCTAAGCCAGTCGCCAGTTCGCCTGTACTCAGTGAGGTGCTTTCGCAGCCCCTGATACCCGCTACTTCTGATTTGCAGGCCTCTACTAAGACCCATTCGGACTCCGATATGTTGCGAGATACTTCAGCTATGGATCCTGCGGATGTCTCTACCTTGGATGGGTCCAGAGCCGCTGTGCAGGCACCGGCTTCTCGCATATTAAATCGACACCTCCTTCATTACTACGGCCTAAATCTTGCTCCATGTCTAAAAAAAGACGCCGCCCAGGCCACATGCTCAGGCCCCTATACCTAAAAAAACAAATGATTAAAATGGCCGCAGATCTAATAACTTTAATCAGGGGTAGTCAAACCCCCCCTCCCCCTCTAAGAGGCCTAGGGCTGAGCTTGATTATGATTCTTCTGATCAGGATACTGTTTTTTCTGACTATTCTGATGACCTGGATTTGTCCATACCCAATTATGAGGATTCTATTCCCTCTGCTTCCGAACCCTCCTGAGGATTTTTCTTTTTGGGAAACTTTACATACTTTACGAGAGCATTTCCACTGGGAAAGCCAAGAATTTTCTGATTCAAAAAAGAGGCTTAGGGATTTCCTTCTTCTACCTCAGCATAGGCCTTTGGCTATACCCTCCTGTACTAGACATTGTTGATGATGTGTTCTCGGAATCCAGTTTGGCCCGTGATTCCCTGCCTCCTGCTCCTAGTAAACCTGACCGATACTACAGGGTTCCCGAGTCCCACAAGTTCCTTTTCAAAAATCCTGTTGCAGATCCAGAGACTATTTCTCAGGGGCCCAAGGGCATTAAGACTTCTACTGCTAAAAATCCTACCCCTTCTGATAGAGATTCCAGGGCGCTGGATAGATAGGGTAAAAAGATTTATACTTCTGCAACCTTGGCAATCAGAGCTTTAAACTGCCAATTTCATATGTTAAAATATAAGCAACATATTATTGGACTGCTTAAGCAGAAGATGATGTTGATTCCTGACTGTGTGGAAAATAAAGATTTACAGGACTTAATGCATTCTGCTGAACAAGTTGGAAAACATACTTTGCAATGTGGTTTTGATTCTTTAGAGGTCTCTTGCAGGGCTGCTGTTACTGGGTCTGTTGCTTAGAAGGCATGCTTGGCTTAAGGAACAATCTTTGCCTGATCATGTTAAAGCTAAATTGTTGGATGCTCCTTTGAATCAGGACCGCCTGTTTGGCAGCAAGGCTGAAGAAGTTCTTAAAAAGATGGAAGGTAAAGCTAAATCTATGCAAACTGTTAAATATTTTTTACAAGTGCAACCTCCTAGATTTAGTAGGCAGTGGCCTACTAAGAATTGGTCCTTTCCAAGTCCCTTCCAGGTCCTCTCAAGCCAAACCCAGACACAGCAAAAACCCCAGGTTTCAATCCTAGGGGACTTTCAGAACTAAGCAGTGGGGGGCATCCACTTCCAAAACTAGAAATAACAAGACACCCAGGACAAATGGGTTTTAAATATAGTGTCCCAGGGATACAGATTTCATTTCCAAACGTTGCCAACACCAAATGGGTGGCCAGACCTGCCCCCAAATCAGTGGGCAGAGGCTCAGAACATGGGGGCTATTCAGTTGGTGCCAGAAGAGGAAAAGGGACAAGGTTTCTACTACAGACCTTTTCCTGGTACCCAGAAAATCATGGCATCCAATCCTGGGCCTGTCTACTCTAAACACCTTTCTGGAGATTCCAAAATTCAAGATGTTGACTCTTCACCAATTACTTCTTATGCTAGGCAAAGAAGCCTGGTTGGCAGCACTAGATTTAAAAAAAGCATACCTGCACATCCCAATCAGGGAATCTTGCAGAAGGTACCTACGCTTCAAAGCAGGCTACACGCATTATCAGTTCTCTGCACCGCCATTTGGCTTATCTACTGCGCCCAGGGTATTTACAAAGTGCCTGGCTCCAGTAATTGCATTTTGCAGGCAAAGAAGTATTCAAATATACCTATACCTGTCTAATTCAGGCAGAAAACTAGGACATGCTTTTAAATCATCTGGCGTTTGTAAAAAGGGTTCTAACTTGTCTGGGGTACACCATAAATGAAAAGAAATTACAACTGATACCGTCAACAAATTACATTCCTGGGTGCAAGCTTGAATACAACTGTCCGGATGGCTTACCTCATGCCAGAAAAGCAAATTCATTTGGTAACCTACTTCAAACAAGTGGCCACAAAAACCCTGCTATCTGCAAGACAAATACTGCAAGCCTTTGGGGTACATGGCCTCCTGCATTCTTCTAATTCCATATGCAAGACTGCAGAAAAGGAAACTACAGTGGCATCTAAAAAGTCTGTGGAGTCAACATTCTCACAGCCTGGAAACAATGATTCCTGTCATACCTTGCCTACGCTTGGAGTTCCTCTGGTGGGCAGAGGCCTGCCACCAAAACAAGGGACTACCATTCACACTACCCCTTGCTGTCCAAACCCCAACTACAGATGCATCAGACTATGCATGGGGGGCTCACTTGCCAGGGAAGTGCATTCAGGGCAAATGGAACCCAAATCAAATGCACCTACATATCAATCAAAAAGAAATGTTAGCTGTACAGAATGCTCTGACAGCCTTCAAGGACTACTTTCTTCCAGGACAACTAATGGTAAAGATGGACAACACCGCGGTTATGTGGTACATAAACAAGCAGGGGGGTACACATTCATACCCCCTCTGCAGACTAGCCCTGGCATTGTGGAACACAGCCTTGAGCTACCAAGTGCACTTACAAGCTCAATTCCTGCCAGGAAAATTTAATACACTGGCAGGCGGACTAAGCAGAAACCTCATGGACCCACACGAGTGGAAACTGGAACCAAGAATTTTCAGCATGTTGACAAGCGAATGGGGGAGCCCAGGCATAGATCTATTTGCCTCCCCCCAGAACTTCCAGTTGGACAAATTTTGCACAAGGACTCCCCACAAACAAGCCTGGAAAGTGGATGCTCTTTCCTTCAGCTGGAAAGACCTATCCGTCTACGCCTTCTCCCCGCTGCCTCTACTCTCCAAAGTTCTACTGAAAGTCAAACAGGACAAACCAAGGATGATCTTGATTGCTCCAGACTGGCCGCGCCAACACTGGTACTCCCTCCTACACAGTGTGTTGCATTTACCTCCATGGCACCAGCCTCGGACTCCTTCCCTGCTGCCTCAGCAGGAACCAAATATTGCACCCTCCGCTTCTAACACTGAACCTTGCAGCCTGGCTAATCACTTAAATTCACCCCTATCATTCTTCAGCAAACCTGTGATGGATGTCATCTTAGAGGCAAGGAGACCTAGTACTAGAAAATCTTATGCTAAAAATGGAAAAGATTCTGCACCTGGAACCAGTCTAAAGGGATGAGCACAGTGGCGCCCAATTTATCTCAGATTTTGCAATGCTTAACTGAGATGCTTCACAAGGGCCTTTCCATTTCTTCCATTAAAATCCACGCCTCAGCCATTTCGGCTCATTATAACACAGAGCCTCCCTTCTTTTCTCATCCTCTGCTCAAGCAGTACCTCCGAGGGGCCAAAAACTTGAGACCACCCAGGAAAGCTCCAACTCCCGCCTGGGACCTTAACTTTGTATTGGAGAAACTCACTCTACCTCCTTTCGAGCCAGCTGCTACTGCAGACTTAAAATTTCTTTCTTGGAAAACAGCTTTCCTTTTAGCAATCACTTCAGCTAGAAGGATATCTGAATTACAGGCTCTTATGGCCATGGAGCCTTTCATCATCTTTCATGCAGACAGGGTATCACTCAGGACCAATCCATCCTTCATGCCCAAGGTGGTATCCAGTGTGGCTCTTAATCAGTCCATTCATTTGCCAACCTTCTTTCCCAATCCACAGAACAAAGGGGAACGGATTCTGCATTCCTTGGATGTGCACAGACAACTTGGATTCTATTTGGACAGGACTAAACCTCGAAGAAAATCTGAACAACTGCTGGTAGCATTTGCTGCAGGGGCAGAGGGAAAGGCTATTTCAAAACGAACCATTTCTAAATGTAAAAGCCATTACATTCATTTCTGCTGTAAGCACCATGGAAAACCTATCCCCCAGGAGATCAGATCTCACTCCACCAGAGCTGCATCTACTTCTGCAGCCTTTCTCAGAGGTGTTCCTACCAGGGACATCCTAGAAGCTACTACTTGGAGTTCTGTGCATACTTTCACCAAGCATTATCATTTGCCAATTTTCTCTAAATCCAGAGCTGGTTTTGCCACTGCTGTCTTGCAGGGCCTTATTGCTGGCCCTAATGCTATATAAACTCCTCCTCCCAACCATAGCTTTGGGAATCTACCCAAATGTAATGACTGCAACAGTGAAACACAAAGAACATAGTACAGTTGTGTTGTTGTTGTATCTTTCAGCTTTTCCCTGTTAGGGGTCGCCACAGCGGAACTCCGGTCCGCTAATGATTGGCAGTAGATTTTTACGTACCAAGTTGCCAGACCTGACACACAACCTTCAACGAAGGTATGCCCATTCACGCATGTCTCCACACAGAAAACGCTTTAGCTGAGAATCGAACAGGACAACGTCTTACTGTGAGGCGACAACGCTACCGCAGCACCACCACCACAGCACTTACCATAAATGTAGATGTTCGAGTGTATTCACTGTTGCAGTCCTGGTTGCCCTCCCTCCGGCCCCCTAACTTCTGGCTATACCTCTACTTTCCTTTACTATAAAACCTTTTTGGTGTATTTGCTTTTTGTTGGAGGTATACCTTTGTGTTTTTATGTTTATTTGCTCCCCATTGGGGGGGGGCACCTGACATCTGGGGCAAGAAAAACTGATGTAATGATATCGGCTGCATATTTTATACCCCTGACGACCTGACGTCATGGAAGAAGGGACAGCACCCGACGCAGGACCCAAGACTTTGTTAATCAGGCCGACTGAAGGCAACCTGCAAGCAGATTACCCAAATGTAATGACTGCAACAGTGAATACACTCGAACATCTACATTTATGGTAAGTGTACACAACTGTACTTTTTTGTTTTTCAGGAATTAAGTATTGATATAAATCTTGCTAGTTCAACTTGTGAGTCTTTATAGTTAATGATTTAAATATTTAAGTGTTTGTTGCTTGTTGACTTGTTTATCCTTATTTTTTTTTTTATTTCCCTTATTGTTGAGATAAAAATAAGGTTGCAAGCTGCACACCATGGCCAGTAACAGAGTCATATTTTTGTTTCGGAGAGCAGAGATTTGATCAAACCTGGAGTTGAGGAAAGATGGTGTTGCCTTTAACAGAGTTTTCTGAAGAAGCCCTCCATTTAACAATGTGTATTTTTTCATGACAGGGTAGAGAAAGGCAGTGCTGATGTGAGGTTAATGAAGCCACAGTCTCCTGCAAGTCAGAGCCCTGACACAAGGCAGAAAGAAGAGGTAGAATCAGCTTCCACATCTGATAGCACCAGAATGGAACCTGATACTACTGAGCCTGGTATGAACACTGAGACAGTAGAGTCACTGGTCCTCACTCTTCGGTAATTATGCTTCTTGTTCTTTGTATATTTGTAAAATGATGGTATTTTTCACCGCATTTGTGTATGTTCTTTATTTTTGTACTGTAAAGTAATCTTTTTACTGGGTAACCTTAATCAGTAGGGTAGGACACCTAGAACATCTTACTACTCAGTGGTACTGTTGGCAGAAGCCAGAACTGTCCCCCTTGGGTAGAAGATGGATGCAACCCTCACAGTTCTGTGCTGTAACAGAAAGGTAGGCTTCCTGTACGCACCATAACTTTCCAGGCTGGTGTGAGCCAGTGTTCTCCAGTGTTAGTGATTTAATCTTCTGCAGGACTTTCCTTCCAGTGCACAAAATGGAAACCTTTTCAGTTTTCTTCCAAATTGTATCAGAAAAGCCTTGGAGCGTTAGGTTATAATGTATTGCACCACATGGAATCAACTATTTTGAAGGTTCCTGTAGCCAGATTTCATACAACAAAGTTTCATTGGTATTTAAGGAGTACATGGGACCATCATGTGTACAGCCTTTAGATAAGTAGTCTCTGTTGTATGTCAGAAAACAGCTGCACTAGTGTGTGATTCAAATTCAGAGGAATTATAGTGCACCCTTCATGCAAACCACTCACGACTAAATCCTTAGTAAGGATGCCTCAGATCAAGCATCATCCCGAGTCTGAAAGTGTTAGGAACATGGAATATAGAGGAAAGTAAATTTTATATGAACTTAAAAGAAATACTAGCAGTCCAGTTTGCAAGTAAGAGGCATGGTCTAGAAGGGACAGAATGGGTTTTGGTGTTGCTGTAGTTTAGGGCGTCCTGTAACTGCCCGCCTCCTGGTGTAACCACATACCACATCCCCCTATCCAAAACCATACAGTTGTGTACGTTAATTGCAGTGTCTTTAGATATGTTTGCTTTGCAACTGGAGACAACGCAGCTATCTAGTCTTATCATTTAAGTACATTTAGTATTCTTCATGTCTGTAAATGTTCCGTTCTCTTTTGAATTCCATTCTGGATGCCCTCTCCATTACTGATTCCATTAAGTCCATCTCATAGGTTTATAGCCTGTGAAGAAGTACTTTCAGAGATATAGGGAGTAGTTAGTCCCCATGCTTAGCCTTTTTGGGCAAGATGGGTTTCATGGACCTACTTCAAAAAAAAAAAAAAAAAAAAAAAGATGGTTCCTTTACATCTGTTTTTTTGGCTCATGTCTTGTATGTGGTTCTGGGGATCTATGACCTGAAGACTGTTTTCTGTCTGTTACTAAATGCTATATAATGACTACAGTGTAGCAATTACCATATTTCTGCATTTAAATTGAGCACCTTCACATAATTTTATTTTAGTACATTGCAGTGGTATGGACTGCTTAATTGTATAACCCATTTGTCTGTAGTGTGACTCAAGTGCTGAAACCCCCTTAGAAGTATATTTTTATAGTACATTACTATGTTTTCATTTGGTTACTTAAATGTATTTATTCATTTGTCTTCAATAGTGGGATATATGTCAGGATTTTTATGCAGTGTTACTGATCACATTAAAGTAATGATTTTGTGGTTGTATTTACAGTTATTTATTTGTGTGTTTTCAGAAACTGCTTACGCTATTTTTTCCCACCAAACTTTTCCATCACAAAGAAGGAACTGAGTGCCATGGCAATGGAGGAGCTAGCTGCTTTCCCATTGGTGAGTTTCAGGATTTATTTGTTCATACGTGTATTAATTTTCTAAGGTTGTGCTCATGTGTGTCTAAGGTTGTGCTCGTGTGTATTAATTTTCTAAGGTTGTATTAAATAGTACATAGAAAATTACAGCAGAAGTAACAAGGGAAGTATTAGCCTGTATCAAGTATTAATATATGAGCCTTGAATACTGAATAGAAGGTGTACCCAGCTGTAGGTTTTAGCAGCAAGTTAGAAACTCTGGCAGTTGGAACAGAGGGTTTTTAGACTGTGACCTCCAGTTCTGTGGTATTAGGGTTTGATTCCTTCCACCTTCATTTAATTCTGATCTTAAGCAAGTCACTTAATCAGACAGTCCTTTGAGGCAACTGGAAATTTGGGCTAGGCTCCTCAATGGTCCTCTGGAATGCAAGCCTAGTAACTGTCTGTGAACCTAAGGTTTTATGCCTGAAAGACTAACAACTGAAATGAGTATGTTTAAGGTTTCACTTTCTGTAAGGATTGTCAGATAGGTGAGAGTGACTGCACCCACTCAGACGACTGCCATTTATCTATAAACAACAGAACTGTGAGGTGAACATTGAAAGGCTGGAGTAAATTTGTTCATTAACAGAGTCTGGAGATTTATGCTGCTACACAGAGTTCTACAGAATCAGAAAAATATCAGCAGCACATTGGCTGAAAACACTGTTATACCGAATATGACCAAATTTAGTACATAATTTGTGATGGTGGGCTTGCACTGATGTTGAGAGTTCCACAGAAAAGGGGGCGGGGCATAAAGTATGCACCCTTGCCCATTAAAGTTTCTTTCGGTAAGCCTTTTAGGGAGTATAGCGATACCAGGCCTTTCAAAATTGCTCAAGAATTGGCTTTTCTGTGGGGAATAGCTTTGGGAAACATGGGAACATAGTCCTTATTGCTAAAATGTATTGATACCCATTGAGTGGGATTTCATTTGTAGGCATGAGACTCAAGTGGGTTCATAAAACCTGTTTGAGGCTGTCCTTCAGCACTCAGGACAACTGGTGCAATAATTGTCACTCTCGTGTAGAACACACAGAGAATAAAACGTAGCTGGGACCCTTGCTTTAGTTTTGCCGGTACTCAAATGGCCCTGTAGCACATCGCTGTGGGCCATTTTCATCATCATTTACCAGGACACCTTGGGTATCAATAACTGTCATATATCCTCTCTTTTGCTGCCCTGTATACCAGGTCAGTTTGCATTTCAGATTAAAGTTCATGGTTTATATGATGCCTATGCAGTCATTGTGAGTTTATGACCATGTGACTCACAAAACTAACTTTTTTAGCGCAGTCATGAAACCCCATTGCTATACATGTTAAGGTAGGAATGTGTGCATGGTATGGTGGGGAAGAATGCCCTTTTGAGCAAAATATTGTGATTTTGTATTCAGGGTGCTATGTTTACTTTTTTGCATCTTAACTGTGATGCATAGAGGCTGTGGAAAATCTTTTGAGAAGTCTGGGGATTTAAGATAGTTATGTTCAGAACCTTGTGCAAGCATATTGTTTTTTGCCCACACTTCAAATAAGAAAAAACTTAGAAAAGTTAAGTAGCTGGGAGTCTAGCTGTGTCTCCCTGCATCTTGTTGGAAAGGAATGCAGTTGTTAATGATTACAGTGAAATGGTAAGAGTATGTTGCTTATTGGTCAGCCTTATTGATACTGAGTGTTTAAAAAAAAAACAGCAGCAAAATTGTTTTTGGGTCCTCTTCATCTTATTTTACCTTAAGGTCACTATTAGAAGCAGAATGGGTTTGGTGCAGTTTTCACTGTCCCAGTATTTCATTGTATTTAAGGAGTGCTTCCTGCATAAAAGGAGACATGGACATCGGCTGTACCACTTTCTGTCCTTCTCTTTTTCCATCTCTTAGTTACTTGTATGTTCACTTCTCAGCATATAGATCCACTATCATGCATTCTCAGCCTACAACTTTAGAACTCCTATTGAAAATCTTCAAATGACAGGTGGCCCATTGGGGAAACTTTATTTTATGTAGTGTTTCTGTTCTTTGCTACTGTAGCGTTCTTTGCCACTGAAGTTTGATGGTAAACCATTATGATTCCCAGTGTATGCTTTGCTTAGGCCCAATGAGCTGTTGGAATAGCAGGTGTCACTTTTCTTATAAACACTATCACTCTTATTGTATGATTACCAGACTTGCACAGGTTTCACTAAAAACCCATAGGAGTAGGAAAACTGCAATTATAGTGTGTTTGACACAGAAGAAAT
Source organism: Protopterus annectens (assembly GCF_019279795.1). Classification (NCBI taxonomy): domain Eukaryota; kingdom Metazoa; phylum Chordata; order Ceratodontiformes; family Protopteridae; genus Protopterus; species Protopterus annectens. The sequence goes on along the minus strand of NC_056733.1, from coordinate 251,804,432 downwards.
TAGATATGATGATGTAGACATCCAGATATGCTGCTTCTTCTTTTGGGGAAGGTCTTATCCCTAAGAAAGTCCATGAGGAAGAGTCACTTTGTAAGGATGGTTAAGACCCTCAAGAGAGACCATGGAGAGAAGAGGTCATCCTGACTGTGTCATATAGGCCTCACCATGTTGTAACCATTGAGTCAGTTTTCCAGTACGTGGTTGTGTTGTTGAATTTACTGAGAATTGTCTGATCCCTTTGAATGCAGGCATGTAAACAGTTGATAATATGCGATCTCATGTCGAATTTCATCTATTCTTGACTGATGGGTTCCATTTCCGATCCAGCTGTTATATAGCTCATGCCAGCCAAAAAAAACTGTCGAGTTACTCTACCCACAATGCCCCTTTCTACATTACCCCAGAGATCTTGTTTGCTGCTCTTATAGAAAAGACGCATCAGCCGTCTCTCTCTCTCTCTCTTGTAGCTAAGTGCATTTAGAAGTTTTATTACAATTTTCTAACTTTTTTGTCTTCTGTAGTCTATATAGTAATAGCTGAACCTTGTCTACCATTTTCTGGTTCATGGGAGTGTTCATTTTCTTTAACCTGTACCCTTGGGTACTTTTTGCCTACCGTAGTTGGTAGTTTCCTCTCTCTTCTCTTTCCCTTTACCATTAGGTAATCTCTCCTAACATCATTGGTAGGATTTTCTTTTTTGTGACTGTGTGTTTCCCAAGTTTCTCATTCTTGATCTTCTGCCCTTTCTAGCTATAATGGTAAATAAATCAAAATCTACCACTGGTTTTAAACAGTGCCAAGACTGCAGCAGAAAAAGGCTGAACTCGGATGGTAATGACAAATGTGTGTATTGCTTGGGTGTTTCTTATCTTGATCTAGAGTGCTGTATCTGCCAAGGCTCAAGTAATAGAGCCCTGGTGGAACATAGAAATAAATTGATCCTTAAAGGGCTTCTTAATGTCCCTTTTGAGGAAACGTTCTCCAAGGCTGATCAGTCTCCTCAGACCTCTGACATAAAATTTGCTCGTTCAGTGTCAGTGTCTCCATCAGCACTGGCATCTAAAAAACATAAACACCCTTCAGCTGCTTCCTCTTCGGAACCGAAATCTGAGATTCTGAAAATTTCGGAACTCCGAGTCCAAGGCACCAACCTCTACCCTAGGTGCCATCGACACTGACTCCAGTATTGACTGCAATGTTGGCACAGGCTTCTTTAGTTACCACCTCGGTACATCATCTTCGGCTTCTACCTTCTGCCCCGGTGCTGAAGATAGAGTCTTTCTTTATACACAGGACTACTTTTTCTCCATTGATCGACTCCTTTCTGGGTCATCTTCCTAGCCCTTTTATAGATAGACCTGAGTCTCCCTCAGGGTTGTCCATTCGCTCCACCAGGAGTCTTATTGATGTTGATATAGTGAGGTTGGGGTCTTCCCCCATCTTCTCAGCCCCTCCCCCTCATGGTGTAGAGGAATTCTCTCCCAGTACCCCCCACATGTACTCCTCCTCTGACCTCTTCGCAGGCTTTAGAGCTGTCAACTCAAACAACATAGACTTCTATGGCCTTGGCGCCAGTAACTTCCTTGTCTTCAGTTCTGGGCACGACTCTTGAGTCTTTCGGTGCCTTCAGAACTGATGGGTCCGTGAGATCGTGCATCCACTGTCTGATCTGAAGGGTTTGAGTCGACTCCTTGTTTTTTTTTTTTTTTTTTTTATTCAGAGCCAACCTTAGCGCTTCGGGCTGCGCCGGCTGTGGGCCCATCCTCTGCTTCGGCTTTGCAGGTGGGTCTCAGGGCAGTGTGTGACCCAGGTGTTCTTTGTGTTTCACTGTTGCAGTCATTACATTTGGGTAGTCTGCTGGCAGGTTGCCCTCAGTCGGCCTGATTAACAAAGTCTTGGGTCCTGCGTCAGTTGCTGTCCCTTCTTCCATGACGTCGGGTATAAAACATGCAGCCGACACCATTACATCAGTCTTTCTTGCAGAGCGGTGCCCGAAGCAGAAGCAGTTCGCAAGTCCTGGTCAGCCGACCCCTGAAATTTTCGTTTTCGAGTTTCAGAACCGAAGTCTTCAAATAAAAGGTAAGTACCCCGTTGGGGAAACTTTTTCTTGCTCCTTACCAATGTCAGTAAAAGTTAATAATTGCATTATTTGTGGGAAGCAAATACCTCATAAGGATTTTCATTTGTACTGCATTCCTTGCCTAGGCCCTGATCAATAACGTACCTTGCTGTCGGTTTTGTGCTAGAATTAATCAACGCACTATTAAACGTCGGTATATTTTTGCTTCTAAATATTTGGCTCACGATTTAACTATCCAGAAATGACGTCTGTTAGCAATCCGACTACTGGAATACCTAAAAAACGCAAAGAAAAAGACAGAGACCGTGGAGGTCCAGAACAGACGACGACGCTTCTAAGCCATTCGCTAGTTCACAGGTACTCAGCGAGGCGCTTTCGCAGCCTCTGATACCTGCTACTTTTGATTCGCAGGCCTCTACTGAGACCCATTCGGAGTCCGGTATGCTGCGAGATGCTTTAAGTATTGAACCCGTGGATGTCTCTACCTTAGATGGGTCCGGAGCCGCTGTGCAGGCACCGGCTTCTGAGGGTGTTTTCAGGCCTGTAGATTTGTATATTAAACCGACGCCATCTTCAAAACCAAGACCAAAATCTACTTCTATGTCTAAAATACCGACGCTTGGGCCACATGTGCAGGCCCCAATGCCTAAAAAAAATGATCAAAATGGCTGAAGATTTAATTACCTTGATCAGGGGTAGCCAACCCCCCCTGCTAAGAGGCTTAGGCAAGGCACTGACCATGAATATTCAGATCAGGATTCTGTTTCTTCTGATTCTTCTACTGAACAGAATTTATCTATAGCTGTTTATGAGGACTCTGATGCAGAAGATTCCATCCCTTCTGCTTCTCCCACTGAGGATTTCTCTTTTGGAGAAACTTTACATACCTTAAGGGAACATTTCCGCTAGGAGAGTCAGGATTTCTCTGAATCTAAAAAGAGACTTAGGGATTTTCTTCTTCCAAATCAGCATAGGCCTTTGGCTATACCTCCTGTTCTAGACATTGTTGATGTTTTTTCAGAATCTAGTATGACTCCTGATTCCATGCCTCTGGCTCCTACTAAGCCAGACAGATATTACAGGTTCCTGACTCCCACAAATTCCTTTTCAAAAACCCTACTGCTGATCCTGAAACCATTTCTCAGGGTCCCAAGGGCATTAAGGCATCTACTGCTAAAAATCCTACCCCTTCTGGTAGAGATTCCAGGGCACTGGATAGATGGGGTAAGAAGGTTTACACGTCTGCAACCTTGGCAATCAGGGCTTTAAACTGTCAATTTCATATGCTTAAATATCAACAGCATGTCATGGGACTACTTAAACAGAAAATGATGTTAGTCTCTGACTGTGTGGAAAATAAAGATTTACAGGATTTATTACATTCAGCTGAACAAGTTGGAAAACATACTTTGCAATGTGGTTTTGATTCTTTGGAGGCCTCTTGCAGGGCCGCTGTAACTGGATCTATGCTAAGAAGGCAGGCGTGAAAGTTGGCTCAAAGAGCAAAATCTGCCTGACCATGTTGAAGCAAAATTGTTGGATGCTCCTTTACAACAGGACCGTCTCTTTGGTAATAAGGCTGAAGTGTTAGAAAAGATGGAAGATAAAGCTAAATCTATGCAAACTGTGAAAGTTTTCTTACAAGTGCGGCCTCCAAGGTTTAGTAGGCACTGGCCTACTAAGAACTGGTCCTTACCAGTTCCCTCGAGAGCCGCTCAAGTCAAATCCAGACATTCCAAAGGCTCCAGGTTTCAGTCACAAGGAACTTTTAGAACAAAACAATGGGGTGCCTCCACCTCCAAATCTGGAAGTAACAAGGCAGCTCCCTGTGGTAAACAGTCTCAATGACTTTCCTCTACAATCACCAAGCACTTATCTTTTAGCCGCCCCTTTGGGGGGAAAACTGGCACTTCATGCACAAAACTGGCAAATTATTACTCGGGACAAATGGGTTTTAAATATAGTATCCCAGGGATACAGATTTCATTTCCACACATTTCCAATCCCAAACGGATGGCCAGATCTGCCTCCACATCAGTGGGCAGAGGCCCAGAAACAAGTTCTGTCCCTCATGAAATATGGAGGCTATTCAACCAGTACCAGAAGAGGAAAGGGGACAAGGTTTCTATTCAAGACATTTCCTGGTACCCGGAAAAGACAAATCATGGCGTTCAATTCTGGACTTATCCATTCTAAATACATTTCTGGACATTGCAAAATTCAAGATGCTGACTCTTCAACAGTTACTACCTATGCTAGTCAAAGATGCCTAGTTGGTAACTCTGGACGTAAGAGGCTTACCTGCATTTCCCAATCAGAGAATCTTGCAGAAGATACCACCGCTTCAAAGCAGGCTACTTGCATTACCAGTTCTCTGCACTGCCCTTTGGCTTATCTACTGCACCCAGGGTCTTCACAAAGTGCCTGGCTCCAGTAATTGCATTTTGCAGGCAAAGAAATATTCAAATATATCCATACCTGGACGATTGTCTAATTCAGGCAGAGAACAAGGACATTCTTCTAAAGCATCTGGCGTTTGTAAAAAGGGTTCTAACTTGTCTAGAATACACCATAAACGAAAAGAAATCACAACTGGTACCCTCTCAAAAAATTACATTCCTGGGTGCAAGCTTGAATACAACTGTCCAGATGACATACCTTACGCCAGAAAAGCAAATTCAATTGGTGACTTACTTCAAACAGGTGGCCACAAAAACCCTGCTATCTGCAAGACAAATTCTGCAAGCCTTGGGGTTCATGGCCTCCTGCATTCTTCTAATTCCATATGCAAGACTGCATATGAGGAAACTTCAGTGATACTTAAAAAGTTTATGGAGTCAACATTGTCACAGCCTGGAAACAATGATTCCTGTTATACTTTGCCTGCAACTAGAGTTCCTATGGTGGGCAGAAGCCGGCCACCAAAACAAGGGACCGTCATTCATTCCACTCCCTGCCACCCAAACCCTAACTACAGATGCATCAGACTATGCTTGGGGGGTGCATCTGGCAGGAAAGTGCATTCAGGACAAATGGAGCCCAAATCAAATGCACCTACATATCAATCAGAAAGAGATGCTAGCTGTACAGAATGCTCTGACAGCCTTCAAGGACTACCTTCATCCAGGACAACTAATGATAGATACCACCACAGTTATGTGGTACATAAACAAGCAGGGGGGTACACATTCCTACCCCCTTTGCAGACTAGCCATGGCATTCTGGAACACGGCCTTGACTTATCAAATACAACTACAAGCTCAATTCCTGCCAGAAAAGCTAAATACTCTGGCAGACGAACTAAGCAGAAATCTTATGGACCCACACAAATGGAAACTGGAACCACAAGTTTTCAACATGTTGACATGCAAATGGGAGAGCCCAGACATAGATCTTTTTGCCTCACCCAAGAACTATCAGTTGGACAAATTCTGCACAAGAATTCATCACAAAAAAGCTTGGAAAGTGGATGCTCTTGTCATTCAGCTGGAAAAACCTATCAGTCTATGCTTTTCCCCCACTGCCTCTGCTCTCCAAAGTCCTACTAAAAGTCGTAGACAGGACAAACCAAAAATTATTCTGATTGCTCCAGACTGGCCTCGCCATCACTGGTGCCCACTCCTGCGCAATGTGTCACACCTTCCTCCGTGGCACCTGTCTCAGACACCTTACTTACTGTCAGCAGAACTACCAAATTCTGCACACTCAGCTCCAAACTTTGAATCTTCCAGTGTGGCTAATCAACTAATTTCACCCTTGACATCTCTCAGCAAACCTGTGATGGATGTCATTTTGGAGGCTAGAAGGACTTGGTACTAGAAAATCTTATGCTGACAAATGGAAAAGATTCTGTACCTGGAACCAATCACAAGGAATAAGCACAGCAATGCCCAATATTCCTCAGATGTTGCAATACTTAACTGAGATGCTTCACAAGGGCCTATCTTTTTCTTCCATAAAAATGCATGCCTCTGCCATTTCAGCTCATTACAACACAGAACCTCCCCTCTTCTCTCATCCTCTGCTAAAGCAGCATCTCAGAGGGGCCAAAAATTTAAGACCTCCCAGGAGAGCACCAACCCCTGCATGGGACCTCAGTTTTGTTTTGGAGAAGCTCACTCTCCCTCCTTTTGAGCCAGCTGCTACTGCGGACCTAACATTTCTCTCTTGGAAAACAGCTTTCCTTTTAGCAGTCACTTCAGCTAGAAGGATATCAAAATTACAGGCTCTTATGGCTGTGGAGCATTTCATTATTTTTCATCCGGACAGGGTGGCTCTCGGGACCAATCCATCTTTTATGCCTAAGGTGATATCCAGTGTGGCTCTTAATCAGTCCATTCATCTGCCAACTTTCTTTCCCAATCCACAGAAAAAGGTGAGCGGATTCTGCATTCATTGGATGTACACAGACAACTTAGATTCTACTTAAACAGGATAAAATCTCTAAGAAAATCTGAACAACTATTGGTGGCATTTGCTGCAGGGGCAGAGGGGAAGGCTATTTCAAAGCAGACTTATTTCCAAATGGATAAGCCATTGTATTCGTTTCTGCAATATGCACCATGGTAAACCTATCCCCAAGGGGATTAGATCTCATTCCACCAGGGCTGCATCTACTTCTGCAGCCTTTCTCAGAGGGGTTCCTACCAGAGACATTCTAGAAGCTGCTACCTGGAGCTCAGTTCATACATTCACCAAACATTACCATGTACCTCTCTTCTCTAAAACCAGAGCTAGCTTTGCCACTGCTGTCCTGCAGGGCCTTATAGCTGCTCCTAATACTGTATAAATCCATCCTCCCAACCATAGCTTTGGGATTCTACCCAAATGTAATGACTAACAGTGAAACACGAAGAACATAGTACAGTTGTGTACACTTACCACAAATGTAGATGTTAGAGTGTATTCACTGTTGCAGTCCTGGTTACCCACCCTCCAGCCCCCTGTTTTTCTTTTACTATATCTCTCCTTTCTTTTACTATGCTTAAAAGCCTTTTTGGTGTATTTGCTTTTGTTTGGAGGTATATTTTTTAAATTACATATATATATATATATATATATATATATATATATATATATATATATATATATATATATATATATATATATATATATATATAAAATCCATATATATATATATATATAATACATATATATATATATATATATAATACATATATATATATATAATATATATATATATATATAAATATTTTGCTCCCCATTTGGAGGGCACCTGACATCTGGAGCAAGAAAAACTGATGTAATGGCGTTGAGTGCATGTTTTATACCCCTGACGACCTGACGTGATGGAAGAAGGGACAGCAACCAATGCAGGACCCAAGACTTTGTTAATCAGGTCGACTGAGGGCAACCTGCCAGTAGATTACCCAAATGTAATGACTGCAACAGTGAAATACACTCGAACATCTACATTTATGGTAAGTGTACACAACTGTACTTTCTGAGTCTGTCTCTGATGTTGTTCGTGTTTCACTGTTGCAGTCATTACATTTGGGTTATCTGCTTGCATGTAGCCCTCAGTCGGCCTGATTAACAAAGTCTTGGGTCCTGCGTCGGTTGCTGTCCCGGCTTCCATGATGTCAGGGGTATAAAACATGCAGCCGACGCCATTACATCAGTCTTTCTTGCTGTGCGGTGCCCGAAGCAGAAGCAGTTCGCAAGTGCTGGTCAGCCGACTCCTGAAATTTTCGTTTTCGAGTTTCAGAACTGAAGTCTTTAACTAAAGCTAAGTACCCCACTGGGGAAACTTTTTCTTGCTCCTTACCCATGTCAGTAAAAGTTAATAATTGCATTACTTGTGGAAAGCAAATACCTCATAAAGATTTTCATTCGTACTGTATTCCTTGCCTAGGCCCTGACTACTACGTAACTTGCTGTCGGTTTTGAGCTTTATTTAATCAGAGCACTGTCCGTCGCCTGTATATTTTCGCGTCTGTTAGCCATCCGACTACCGGGATTCCGAAAAAGTGCAAAGATAAAGACAGACACAGGCCGCTGAGGTCCAAAACTGCCGATGACACTTCTCCTAAGCCAGTCGCCAGTTCGCCAGTACTCAGTGAGGCATTTTCTCAGCCCCTGATACCCACTACTTCTGATTCACAGGCCTCTACTGAGACCCATTCGGAGTCCGGTATGCCGTGAGATGCTTCAACTATGGAACCCGCGGATGTCTCTACCTTGGATGGGTCCGGAGCCACTGTGCAGGCACCGGCTTCTGAGGGTGTACTCAGGCCTATGGACTTGCATATTAAACTGACACCTCCTTCTTCACTTAGGCTTAAATCTCGAACCATGCCTAAAAAACAGACGCTCAGGCCTCTATGCCTAAAAAAAAAAAATAAGAATGGCTGAAGATCTAATAACTCTAATCAGGGGTAGCCAACCCCCCCTTCTAAGAGGCCTAGGGCTGAAGTTTATGAATGTTCTGACCAGGATTCTGTTTTTTCTGATTCTTCTGATGATCTGGATTTGCCCTTATCTGCTTATGAAGATTCTGATGCAGAGGACTCTCTTCCCTCTGCTTCCCCTCCAGAGGATTTTTCTTTTGTTGAAACCTTACATACTCTAAGGGAGCATTTCCACTGAGAAAGCCAGGAATTTTCTCATTCAAAAAAAGAGGCTCAGGGATTTCTTACTCCTGCCTCAGCATAGGCCTTTAGCTATTCCTCCTGTACTAGACATTGTTGATGATGTTTTTTTGAAATTTAGTTTGGCCCCTGATTCCTTGCCTCCTGCTCCCAGAAAACCTGACAAATACTACAAGGTCCCTGAGTCATACAAGTTTCTTTTTAAAAATTCACACTACCCCCTGCCGCCCAAACTCGCTAACTACAGACGCATCAGACTTATGCATGGGGGGCTCATCTGGCAGGGAAGTGTATTCAGGGCAAATGGAGCCCAAAACAAATGCACCTACATATCAATCAAAAAGAAATGTTAGCTGTACAGAATGTTCTGACAGCCTTCAAGGACAACATTCATCCATGACAACTACTGGTAAAGACAACACCATGGTTATGTGGTACATAAGGGGAGTACACATTTCTACCCCCTCTGCGGACTAGCCATGGCATTGTGGAACACAGCCTTGAGCTACCAAGTACAACTACAAGCTCAATTCCTGCCGGGAAAGCTGAATATTCTGGCAGATGAACTAAGCAGAAATCTGATGGACCCACACGAATGGAAACTGGAACCACGGATTTTCAACATGTTGACAAGCAAATGGGGAGCCCAGACATAGATCTATTTGCCTCCCCCCAAAACTACCAGTTGGACAAATTTTGCACAAGAACTCCTCACAAAAAAGCCTGGAAAGCGGATGCTCTGTCCTTCAGCTGGAAAAACCCATCAGTCTACGCCTTTCCCCTTCTGCCTCTACTCTCCAAAGTTCTGCTAAAAGTCAAACAAGACAAACCAAAAATGATTTTGATTGCTCCAGACTGGCCACGCCAACACTGGTACCCACTCCTGCGCAGTGTCACAAATTTCTCCGTGGCACCTGCCACAGACACCTTCCTTACTGTTTCAGCAGGAGCACCAAATTCTCCACCCTCCGCTCCCAACATTGAAACTTGCAGCTTGGCTAATCATTTAAATTCACCCTTAGCATCCCTCAGCAAACCTGTGATGGATGTCATCTTGGAGGCAAGAAGACCTAGCACTAGAAAATCTTATGCTGACAAATGGAAAAGATTCTGTGCCTGGAATCAGCCTCGAGGGATGAGCACAGCAGCGCCCAATTTACCTCGGATTTTGCAATACTTAACTGAGATGCTTCACAAGGGCCTGTCTTTTTCCTCCATTAATATCCACATCTCAGCCATTTCAGCTCATTACAACACAGAACCTCCCCTCTTCTCTCATCCTCTGCTCAAGCAGTGCCTCATAGGGGCCAAAAATCTGAGACCACCCAGGAGAGCTCCAACCCCTGCCTGGGACCTTAACTTTGTATTGGAAAAACTCACTCTACCTTCTTTCGAGCCAGCTGCTACTGCAGACTTAAAATTTCTTTCTTGGAAAACAGCCTTCCTTTTAGCAATCACTTCAGCTAGAAGGATATCTGAATTACAGGCCCTTATGGCAGTGGAGCCTTTCATAATCTTTCAGGTGGACAGAGTGTCACTCAAGACCAATCCATCCTTCATGCCCAAGGTGGTATCCATTGTGGCTCTTAACTCATTCACTCCGGAGCAGCTCAGGAAAAGCTGCCTGCTTAATTCCACCATAGGAACAACAGTGCAGCCTGAGCTCATTTTCAGAAAATCCATTTGTAATACCATACAGAAAACAAATGTTCATAACTCTTTAACTATAAGAGCTAGACTAAAAATGTAAATGTGAAAGTTGTTGGCAGACACTGACCTTTCCAACAGTGTAAATGTTGATCGTGTATATCAAAGTCATTATTAAATATTTGGCAAGGAATGCTGATATTGTGCACATTTTTTACCTTTTTGGAAAAACAAAGCATAATATCTTGGTCAGTGTACCATGCAGACCCATACAATTTGAATGTAATTTGTTAGTATGAATGTCAGCTTTAAAATGATACCTTAACCATTACTGTGTGATGTTTCTTTCTTGAGATATTCACAGAAATATGATTAATATATTATTTTTCATAATTGATAAATAAACAAAGCATAATATCTCATCACCTGTAACAGACAGAGTCTACATATCAGTGTAGAAGTTGTGCATCTGAATGTCAGCTTCAAAATGATGCATCATTTGTGTGATCACCATGCTCCTTTGCAAAAATATGGGCATAATAAGGAAACGTATTGTAAATGTAAAATTTTCATAATCGTTCAAGACTAAACAAACTGTGATATCTGTACATGTGTAGAGTGCACAGACACCGTTCTTTTACCAAGTCGTAAGGAATAATACTGTCTTCAAAATGAGGTATTACTTGGCACACTGACATGCTCCCTTGTAAAGTTATTTACCAAAATATGAAAAAAAATAATTTCCATAACCTAATTCCAAAAAAAACTTTGATATCTGCACGTGTCCAACATTCAGGCACTATTCTTTTACCATGTTGGAACCAGCAATACTGTCTTCAAAATGATGTATTACTTGGCACATTCAGATGCTCCCTTGCAAAGTTATCTACCAAAATATGAAAAATAATTCATAATTTCCATAACCTAGGTCCGAAACAAACTTTGATAATTACACGTGTACAACATACAGGCACAATTCTTTTGCCATATTGGCACCAGCAATACTGTCTTCAAAATGAGGTATTGGCACATTCAGATGCTCCCTTGCAAAGTTATTTACCAAAATATGAAAAACAAATCATAATTTCCATAACCTAAATCCGAAACAAACTTTGATATCTGCACATTTTACAACATACAGGCGCCATTCTTTTACCATTGGAACTGTCAATACTGTCTTCAAAATGAGGTATTACTTGGCACACTGACATGCTCCCTTGCAAAGTCATGTAGCAAAATATGAAAAAAATCATAATTTCCATAACCTAACAGTTGTTCTTTCTCAGCATCTTCACCAGCACCTTACCACAGTTATTTGTCAAACTCCGATAAATATATTTTACACAACACATTTCATAATAGTGTTTTACTTATTATACTAGTCCTACTTGGTCATGGGTGTTTTCCATTCTTCTCACAAGCTGCATGTTACCAATCCTGCATAGCTCTTCTCACGCCATTGTGGAGGTCGGTCAAGAACAAGGCAATGCCCTCCTCAGTTAGGTGAACGCCATCCTTTCTGAACAGGTGAACATCTTCCGCGGTGATGCTTTCATGACAGATTGTAGATCCACCGATCCTGTGCATCAAGCCATGCAGGAAACCATTCTGTAAACATCTGGCCTTGTGCGCTGCCCATTGACTGTTAGCTGTTTCCCATATCTGTCGAGGAATTATGTCAGACCACACAAAATGACAACGTGGCCACCACGACTGCAGGTGTTCAAAAATTCCTCTAATTTGAAACCGTAGCCTTCCGAGTGGTTGACTGATGACATCATTCCCTCCAATGTGCAGCACAAGGATGTCTGGTTCAGGGTAGATGGAACACTTCTCTTCCAACAACTGCAGTACTCCGCTCCAATCCATACCTCATCTTGCAATCAGGTATACCTTCACATTGGATGTGGGGCAGCTCAAGTTGTACTGGTTTTCAGCTTCGGAGGCATGGCCGGCAGCCCAGTGAATGTAGGAAGGGCCACATACCCACACACTCACTTGTCATTCTCCTGCTCGTGAAGCCATGTCAGTGTCAGAAAGTGGACAGACCTGCACAGGAAAGAAAATGTAAATGGATTACTATTGATGTTTGGCAGATATATTGGAAGACTACATATATATGTATATCATATGCATTAGCTGGTTAGCCCATCCAAATATTCACTCCTATCTACAGGGGCATTATTCTTTGCATTAGGTACATACCTACTACCCGTGAAAACACCAAATTAAACACAATGACTGACAAGGGAGCACAGAAAGGGCACATGTAAACCATAAGGACTGAAAGGGAGGAAGTAATGTAAACCCTCTTCACACCCCTGATGCCATGCTTACCTAGAACAGCAGTATTATGGGACTGAGCTGAAGAGTCTCCAAGTTCCCAACTGCGATTGCAAAGTTATTTACATAAGGAATATCACGGGGGAACTAATCTAATGTCTCTTGCCCTGAACTAAATACATTTACTTTACCTGAAGGGATGGAGACTGACAGGAGAGCTAAACATAGTGAGAAAACAAATCTGGCTTGTGCATTCATCAATGTGATAACGACTTTTAGTAATGTAAATAACAGTGACAGCTGCTGAGAGTTTTACCTGACAAGTGATAATGACTCAGTGTTATACTGTAACTGCACTTATTGTAAATTAATAATGTGATAATGGCTTCCATTTCATTACTGAAAGGTTCTGCATGTTCAGACAAAGGTGCCAATTGCTGTACATAACCTGTTAAGTAGACATTCATTATATTCCTGGTGCAGGTGTATGTAAGACTGACTCATTACCATCTGTTAGGAAAAGACCAGAATAATTCAATAAATTCTACACATTGACAAAGCCAGAAATATTGTCCAAAATATATGGCTGCTCCATACTGGAATTAGTGTGCAAGTAATAACATTTATCTCACTGTGAAAACCATCCTAAGGAAATGGCCACACATGTATTTCATTTTCCTTGAAGAATAAAAATGAATACACTCCAGTAAAATGAAATGATGCAATTATTTTAACCAAACATCTAGTTTTATTCAGTACCCAACACTAAAGGATAGCATTATGCTTGGAGCTTAAACACAGGTTTAGAATTATTTTTAGCCCACCAGTGTGGTGTTATCCTTGTTTAGTGTTGGATTCTGTATTTTGTTCAAGGAACATGGGAGAGATTTTATTGAAAGTTTTCCTTAGTGCTATAATGTTAGGAGATGTTCCACATTCCCAAAATAATCTTTTATAAGGTGTTCTCACAGATCAAAAACATGTCAGGAGAATTTTCTCTCTTCATGTACCAGTCCAGTTGAATATCATCTGTTCTGTGCGGCTTCAGCTGCTTCTTGCATATGTGTTCCTGATATAATCTCCTACAACTGATACTACCCCAGTACTGTACCTTTTAGTTACATTTGACTAGCTACTATACAGACAGGGACTAAAGGACTCATGGCACGTCCAACAGGACAATAAACATGAGCTTCTCCATCTTCAAAGTACCATAAGCCAAATCCCATAGCACTTACTTGCAAGGTATAGGTCCCCCTCTATGACCCAGGAAACCTATGTATTATTGTAAATACTGCAACCCAACAGCTAAACAAAAACAAAAATAACAGTCACCCTTGGTGGAATCACATCATCAATAGGCTGTGTAACAGAAGGAAGAAAATCATGGTTAAAAGTAGGAGGTGCAGCACCCAGCAAGATAAAAGCCGTCTAAAACTAAACACATCTGAAGACAAAATCTAGCAAAGCCAAATCTGAGTTACATTTCTCCTACCAGGCCAAGGACCACCACAATGCATTTTTAAAGTATGTGCACATCCTCAAATGAAACACTGCCACAAATGCTCTCCATAAGGGACTAACACAGACAAGTAACTGGCATTTGAGCCATGGACTAACACTAACTTGCCAAGAAATACATAACGGTATCCCCCAGGAAGTCAGCCAGCCCTTGCAACTGTCATTGATACCACATCCCTAATACTTGACTCAGTAGTAAGGGACTTCAACTTGGGGGGCACACACACATTAATCTAGCCTTTGACCATCACATGTCTACACTAGTGAGGAAATCATTCTATGTTTTGCAATGTACAAACAAAGGTAAGGTATCTAGGTCCAAGGAAGTCAATGTTCCACTTTATTCAGCATTCTGCAGACCAGTCAAGTACAATGCCCCCTATAACCAGGCATATCCAACAAGTGAAACATTGACAGAGTTTCATTAGTAAAATAACACATCATACTATTGACAGATACACAAAACGCACAGCATTACAATTGCCCCTAAAGACTTAAACCTTGATTGTGGTATAAATAGGACAGTATTCACCTGAACTGTAAAAATTCATTAAAATGTATTGTATAAAAAATCCTTATCTATAATCATGCATGTTGGCCTACTAATGCATACGATTTCTGGCCTGAGTAACACTTTCAAACTACTGCAGATAGTAACATAACTGTATAATTCACTTGTAACAGCAACTGCTGATGACTATTCTTAATAATAAATGGAACAAAAAAGATGTCATGGTACAATTTACATAATCTTCAGTAGTTGAATGCATTTATCTTAATCAGCAAGTTACATCTTCATTTCTATAAATTAGGTTTCACTTGTTATTGTAGTACATGCTTACCAACATTGCAGTGCATCTCCTTGAAGGCAAAGGCAAACAATGATCCTATCAAGTTTGCTCTTTAGATAGATTTAACTTTCTACCTTCCCTCTATAATTATTTCCAGTAGTAGCATTATTTTGTTTCAACTATCCCAGGTTTAGATTTTCACCTCTTCTTTTTTTTAAAGTATAGCCACGGACTGGACTAATCATAAAAAGTAAACTTGTATTACTGTGAGGTGATATACTACGGAGTAAAGCTGGTGTTTTTTGAGACAGTCAGTGTAGGGCATCTGTTTGAGGCCAGTAATCCTCTTTGTGAGGTACTTCTGTGGTCTTTCCAGCTGCTGCAGATGTCTTGTGAGGTGCATTCCAAAAGGGGTGGTGTAGTCTGGGTCTAATGAGTGTTGAGTAGAGGAGAACAATGACCTCTTTCTTCCTAGATGAGAACCCTTTTGTGATGTGTGCCACGTAGAAGGATTTCCTGACTACTGTGGCGATGTGATTATCATAGGAGAGACTACTGTCCACCTGGGTCCCAGGTCTCTCATATATTCGGCATTAAGTAGACTGCCACCTATGTGGTAGTTCGTTTACAGAGTTCTTACCAAAGGGGATGACAGTGTACTTTTTGGCATTGAGCTTGAGGCCATGACGCTGACACCAGGCATCTGTCTCAGTGTGGCCCTTCTGTAGGATGTCTACATCATTTGGGGACTCACCTATGGCTCCTAGTTTGCAGTCATCTGCGAACTTCATTAGCCAAAGGCCTTCTGTGTTAGCCTGTACTTCAGAGAAGTAGATACCAAAGAGAAGCTGTCCCAGGACTGAACCCTGGGTACTTCAGTTGTCACTGGTTTGTAGTCATATTTGGAGTCTGCAACTTTTACAGTGTGGGTTCTGTCAGTCAGCCAATTGGCAAACCATCTTGTGAAGTAGGGATTTATACCCAGTTTAGTGAGTTTAGCTATAATTCCAGAATTGGGGGATAGTGTCATAAGCCTTGGCGAGGTCAAGATAGGCTGTGTGAACCACCTTGCCCTCGTCTACAGCTTTGGTGACTGCCTCAAAGAAGTCGATCAGGTTCAGGAGGCATGATCTGCCTTTCACAAACATGAACTGGGTGGGGTCCAGAGTTTGGAGGTTACCAATGTCTTTCTAAGGGTCAAAAGCAGTCATGGATACCGAGTGAGAGTCAGAAATTACAATATTCACCCGTGCCAAATATTTGTTCTACACAAGGAATATTTTTAACATGAGAACTATACATGGGGGTGGGGGGGGTACAGCCAGAAAAACTGGTTATGCAAAAAAGTACAGAAATCAGTCATCAATTACTTTCAATTATTTTCATAAACAAGTGTTCGTTTTAATGCATTCTAATTTACTGGTCAGCAGCTTAGCTTGCTTTTGGCTTTAAATGAAGTGAAAGACTTAAAATAGCAGGGAGTTCAAAATATTGCAAAGGCAATGCAAGACAAACTTGGATAATTTAATAAGGGATGATATCATTTTTAAACAAACATACACCCAACTACAATCCATTCAGTCCACAGGACTGCTACAATCAGCTCTGTACAACAGCTCCTCCAAATTTACTCTTAAATAATACAAGAAACTTGTGTAGCAAATGTAAGACATTTCAGTACAGTAAAGTTCAAAAGCTCACATTGAAGCCCTTTTTTATTTTAACTATTAGAAGAATGAAACAGAATGCAATGTCAACTGTATCACGAACGATACTTTTTTTTTTTTTTTTTTTTTTTTTTTTTTTTTTACAGAAAAAGACATTACTAAAGCAGTTACATTTTAATCCAATAGCCTGCAGCAGGCAGAACCAACCTGCCTGTGGAACTACCACAATTTGCGTCACTCCTCACTAATCTTTCCAGGATACACATGCACATAACCACCTGTATAGGAAGCTCCCCTATTAATTTCTGAAAGCTAAATTCCTCTGAAATACTTTTAATGTTCACCGTTCCCCATCAACAAAAAGACACATGCATACAGAAGTAACTGCATACAAGAACGTGCCAACTTGTTCTGCCTTTCACTAAAACGCTAATATCACTTCTTCCCCAACTGGGGCCACCAGAACCACAAGGTCTCTGTCACGGTAGGCTTGAGAGAAGTTATCAAACCATCTTCCTTGTTTTACAGAGGACGGCTACTATTTTTTATTACTAACGCGCTATACAACATCAGCATCATGAACAACCATATGAAGAGAACTTAACGAGGACAAGGGAACTTAATACAGCATTAAATCTCAAGTCAGTACCAGTACCGTTTTCGCTGTCTGTATACAAGTTATGGCATTCCCTTAAAATGCGTTCATTCACTGACACCATGCCAGATATCGCCTTCGTGTTAGCGGCTGAATGGGACTTTATCTTGCCAGACATATTGCGGTCCCTCACTGCCACCTCTGCTGTTACCTCTTTGACCGGTTTTAAACTGGCATTAACCTCCTCCTCCTCTGCCTCCATGGACCGGATGAGTAAGAGCAGGAAAACGTATTGTATAGGAAGGCAATGTAAAAGAAGAAAAACTAAATATACTGAAAAGTACCCCCGAGTATCTTTAAGGAATTTACCTTCATTATATCGATATTTCCGTTTGCAGCTCTCTGATCATCATAGTTCAAATAGCAAAAAACGTACATTGGATCCTTTCTATAGAACAACATGGTTTGGGATTACCTCATTTCAAAGGGTATTTCAGAGCTGTACAGTTAAGGTTGCTGTACACAACACAAGCACAAAGGGGAAAACAAAAGAACATCATTTTGGGAGTGGAGGTGTGACGCAAGTGGTGGCTTGGATTGCAGAAATCTGATTGGCTGCCACCACTTGCTTTATCAAAAACTTTAGAATAGGATTTTCGAATGTTTAATGTAAACTTAATGTCAAAACATGCTGAATCATAACTGAATAAGATAAATTACAAGTTCAGTTACGGTTTCAGCATGTTTTACATTAAACTCTACTACAAACCTGCAATAGAGTTTATCGCGCTTGTGGAAGGTACTCGGGGGTAACAGCTTGCATTTAGTATCTTCTCATGGCGTGCTCGGTGTTAAGCGCAGAGGCGCCATGAGAAGGTACTCGGGGTTAATGGGTTAATCAGTCCATTCATTTGCCAACTTTCTTTCCCAATCCGCAGAACAAGGGGGAGCGGATTCTGCATTTATTGGATGTGCACAGACAACTTAGATTCTACTTGCACAGTAGTAAATCTCAAAGAATATCTGAACTGCTGGCGGCATTTGCTACAGGGGCAGAGGGAAAGGCTATTTCGAAACAAACCATTTCTAAATGGTATAAGCACCATGGAAACCCTATCCCCCAGGGGATCATATCTCATTCCACCAGGGCTGCATCTACTTCTGCAGCCTTTCTCAGAGGTGTTCCTACCAGGGATATTCTAGAAGCTGCTACCTGGAGTTCATTTCACACTTTCACCAAGCATTATCACTTACCAATTTTCTCTAAAGCTGGCTTTGCCACTGCTGTTTTGCAGTGCCTTATAGCTGGTCCTAATACTGTATAAATCCATCCTCCCAACCGTAGCTTTGGGAATCTACCCAAATGTAATGACTGCAACAGTGAAACACAAAGAACATAGTACAGTTGTGTACATCTACCATAAATGTAAATGTTCGAGTGTATTCACTGTTGCAGTCCTGGTTACCCTCCCTCCAGCCCTGTTTTTTTTTCTTACTATGCCTCTACTTTCTTTTACTATGCTTAAAAGCCTTTTTGGTGCATTTGCTTTTGGTTGGAGGTATATTTTTATGTTTTAAATTTTATTTTGCTCCCCATTTGGGGGGCACCTGACATCTGGGGCAAGAAAAACTGATGTAATGGCATCAGCTGCATGTTTTGTACCCCTGACGTCATGGAAGAAGGGACAGCAACTGACGCAGGACCCAAGACTTTGTTAATCAGGCCGACTGAGGACAAACCTGCCAGCAGATTACCCAAATGTAATGACTGCGACAATGGATACACTCGAACATCTACATTTATGGTAAGTGTACACAATTGTACTTTCCAGGGAGTCCTCCTCTGGCCAACCCTGTCAGTGCTCCTGAAAGGAGGCCCGATTGCTTGCCTCTCGAGGCAGTTAGGGGAAGATTTTCTTTGCACCCAGCAGCCTGGCGACAAGTAACCACAGATGCCTAGGTGCTAAGAATTATTTCCAGAGGTTACTTTATCCCTTTCATTCTTTTTTTCCTGGAACTCAAACAAGATTGCATGATTTTCCACCCAGTCAGAGGGACCAAGCAGCCTTGGAAATACAAAAGTTGCTAGAAAAAGAGTCATTCAAGAACTCCCGCCAGACCAAATAGGATCTGAATTTTACTCAAGGTTCTTTTTAGTGCCAAAAAAGACCAAGGACTGGAGACTGATTCTGGATCTCAGTATTCTAAACAAATTTGTTCATCAAGTCCAAATTCCAGATGGTCATGGTTCAGTCAGTAATTCCCTTTCTGGAGAAAAACGATTGGATGTGCTCTATAGACCTTCAAGATGCGCATTACCACATAAAAATGGGCAAACTCTCCTAGCTTCAGGCTAGGAGCCAGTCGCTCTCAGTTCAGGGTGCTGCCCTTTGGTCTCACCACAGCCCCCAGGATATTCAGGTATATGGCAACAATAACAGCTCACTTGAGACTGCACGGATTCCGGGTGTTTCCGTATCTAGACTGGCCCGTCAGTGCTTTCACCAGACATTTACTGCTTCAGGTGACAGAATTCACTCTGCAATTGTTTCTGCAGCTAGGCATCACAGTCATCTTTTACATATCAAGACAACTGGCTCATCAGTGCTTCCACCAGACATCTACTGCTTCAGGCAACAGATTTCACCCTGTGATTGTTCCTGCAGCTAGGCATCACAGTTAACTTTACAAAGTCTCAACTGACCCCCTCTCAGGATATGGAATTTATCTAAGCTTGTCTCAACACTGTCCCTTGTGTGGCCTCTCTACCTCCCCACAGGCTACAGAAGATAAAATCTCAAGTTGATTCTGTCCTGTGCTCAAAGTTCCAGCTCTGTTAGTGCTTCAAGCATTAGGATCCATGGCAGTGGCGATCACTCTGGTCACATTAGTGAGATTTCACACGAGATTACTGCAATGGCTTCTTGCAAATCAATGGTCCATTCTAGCCCACTCAGTGAACCACCCCATACTCATCACAAGTCGCTGCAAAAAGGACCTGTCCTGGTGGATGGAATCCAAACAAATTTTTTTGGGCCACCCCTTTGTCCCTTCTCAACTCAAACCCATAGTGACCACAGATGCCTCCCCGATGGGATGGGGGGCATTATTTGGGAAAGACTGTCCAAGGCACTTGGTCCCTGATAGAGGCCAATCTGCATATCAACGTTCTGGAGCTGAGGGGGATGCTACTAACATTGCAAGCATTTCAGTCTGCCCTCCCTCAAGGAACTGTTGCATTTCAATCAGACATGTCCATAGTCTGGTGCATCAAGCAAGGGGGAACCAAATCCTATCCCCTGTGTCAGGAAGCCTTCCGAGTGTAGCAATGGGCAATTGCCTCCCAACTGCTTTCTGATAGCAACACACATTCCGGAGAGTTCAGACATGATAGGGGACAAACTAAGTAGATGCATTCTAATGCCTTACGAGTGGTCTGTCAGTCCCAAGGTAGCAAAGATCTTTCATAACTGATTCCAGCCTTGCTGTGACCTTTTTGCTTCACCCCAAATTAAGTGCAGAAGATATTTTGCCCTATTTCCTCCTCAGGAGGAATCCCCAAGAGATGCTCTTCTCCTCAGTTGGTCCCTGGATCTCGTATGCCTTTCCCCCTTTCCCTGTGAGCCCTCTTTTCCTAAATAAAGCAGTCCAGTTGTGAAGCAAAGTAATCCTCATTGCACCCTTCTGGCCTCAACAGATGTGTTTTCCCTTCCTGTGGCCTCATCTAGTTCACCGTCCATGGATTCTGGTCCCAGTTCCGGACCCTTTTGTCTCACCCTCTGGGACTTGGTGCATCCCAGTCTTCAAATTCTCAAGCTAACTGCTTGGTTCCTCCAGTTCCATTAGTTGCCAGGCATAATGATATTCCATCCCCAGTATGAAAAATTTTGCTGGCATCCCATAAACTATCCACCAGGAATCTCTACCTCAGTAAATGGAAGATATTTTCAATCTGGGCTTATGATAATGGCCTTTCAGTCCCAGTGGAAAAAGTTTTTAGAATTTTTGGCCATTCTTTTTGGTAGGGGAGCTTCCGCTTCTACTGTTAAGGTCAATCTAGTGGCCATCTCTAACTTTCTTAATAGCTTCGGAGATCTACCCTTAATTTCTCACAGACTTTGTAAGGTCTTCCTCAAGGGAACTATCCATTTAAAGCCCCCATTTAAAGATCTTCTACCACCATGGGACCTGAATGTTGTTTTGAGTCACTAGTAGTTCCCTCCTTTGAACCAGCAGCTACTTGTGACTTGAAGTTCCTCTCCTGGAAAGCGCTTTTACTTATAGCTATAACCTCTGCAACGAGTTTTCAAATTGCAAGCCTTGTGCTCAAACCCCCCCTTACTTAATTTCCCATAAGGATCAAGTTACACTCGGGACAAATCCATCCTCTCTTCTCAAGGTGGTTTCAGAATCCAACATTAATCAGGCTGTAGACTTACCTGTCTTCTTTCCAAATGTTTTCTAATAAAGGAAAATTTTG
This sequence comes from Protopterus annectens, assembly GCF_019279795.1. Classification (NCBI taxonomy): domain Eukaryota; kingdom Metazoa; phylum Chordata; order Ceratodontiformes; family Protopteridae; genus Protopterus; species Protopterus annectens. Next base: position 251,782,757 of record NC_056733.1, on the reverse strand, counting down.
CTTACACCTGTTAGATGTTCACAAACAATTACGTTTCTGTCTCAGAACAATAATGTTTTCCTCTCATGCAACCTTAGGGAAATCTATTTTTAAGGTTACCTTGTCAAAATGGTTAAGATATTGTATTTTTTTCATTTATAACAAAAGGAATGTAAAGCTACCAATGCCGGTGAAGGCACATTCCACCAGATCTGTGGCTACCTCAGCTGTCTTCCATTCTAAAGCTTCCATGAGTGAAATATGCACAGCAGCAACATGGGCTACCCCACATACCTTTATTACTCATTACAAATTGGATCTGGTCTCCAGGGGAAGAACCACCTTTGGTTCTTTGGATCTCAGGAATATCCTTCTGGAAGATCACCCAGGATCTAAAGTAGCTAAGAAGTTACGTCTTACCATAGCCTTCCGTCTGTGTTACCGATCTTCATCTATTCTTGGCGTCCCACCCTCCATCCCCCTCCTGTGGATTCCTGGTGGAGCGACCTGTTTTCCTGGCTATTCTGTTAGAACACTCCTTGGACATGGTTTCATAATTTGGAATTGGTTTACTTTCAATGTTCTGTAAGTCTGCAAACTCCATGTGCGGTAATGTAGAGAGGGGCATTATAGGTAGACTGTTAGCTTGAGAGTTTTTTGGCTGGCGTTAGCTATATATAATGGCTGGATCAGTTCCGAGGATTGGAGCCATAACCCATTAGCAAAGAAAAGATGAAGATCGACAACACAGATGGAACGTTATGTTGAGACAACTTTTTTCCTTGGCTGAGTATCATGGGCCTCTTACTTCAGGACACCATGTTTTTTCAAATGGAAAAATCTGACCCTCTCTTTAATCCCTATAGTGATGATACACAGGGAGAACATAGGAAAAATAATGTTAAGAATTTGAGAGGAATTTATTCAACACGTAAGAAGGTGCTCTTTCCCCAAGTGCACCATGGGCAAAAACAAAATGGGAGCACCCAGCATGTTTATCCCAGGAATTAATTTTCCACACATTTTCTCCCACCGCATTTCAATTTCTGGCAAGTCAGTCAGTACCAGCTCCTTCAGCTTATGGTGCCCACTCTTTGTTTTAGTTTTCTACTCTTTTGCCCTCCCCCTTTTTTCCCATGTTTTCCTCTCCAACACTCCCTTCCCCAGTCCACTAAATTTCTTTTTTGCCTTTTCGTATGCCTTTTTATAGTCCAGCCATGCTAGAATAGGAGACTAAGTTGCTAATGTTCTGAGTTGTAGTTTCTGTTATTAGAAGTGATGACTGAAGACTGTACATTTAGATGAAGCTGCTGATCTTGGTGTAGATAGGATAAACCTAAATTAAGACTAATTCTAATCTGAAGGTGTTATATATTTTTTTGTGAAACAGAAAGATTATTTTAAGCAGTATGAAGCAGGTCTTCAGAATTTATGCAACTCGTATCAGTCTCGTGCCGATGCTCGCACCAAAGCTGCAGAGGATAATTTGCATACTGTGGAGAAAAAGCTACAAGAGACAGAAGAGAAACTACAGAAATTACGAACAAATATTGTTGCACTGTTACAGAAAGTACAAGAGGTGAGCAAATGGATTTCATTCATTGTTCAGCCGAAAGGGATGAGGCATTACTGTACAGTTAATTTTATTACTCTAATCTGTTTTAGTCTGTTAATGTTTAATTTAGTATATGATCCATTTGTACTCCTTTTTGTGTGCGCGTGTGTGTTTGTGTGTAATTTTCCCATGAAAGAACAGTTACCATGTCCACATATATTATTGTGAACGGGCTAGGAAACCTGAATATGTACTGAATAATACATTGGTTAGTTATTGAACATGCCTTTAAGTATCAAAAATGTCAGTATTTTAAAGTTAAGACTGAATGTACTTTTAATAAAACATCTAGAAAGATGCAGAGATTAAAACAAGTGGCAGGGAACAACTTGAGCCAAGTTTGCATTCAGACAGAAAATTAAAAAAAAAATTAACTTTGGTATCAAGAAAATGGCACAAAAATGGAGATGTGGAAGCTATCTCGTTGTCTTTCAGCCTGTTGTTGGTCATTGTAGGGAGCTGCATCGTATTTCTGAATTAGAACTTGGAGCACCTACTTAAGATTGTTCCTTATACCAGATAAGGCAGCACTCCTTGAAGTATAAACTTTCCCCACCACCTTATTCTGTGGAGATTAGGGGAATCCTTCCTTATTTGTATTATTTATTGGTTAACCAAATAAACACAAACAGGGAATTGAAGAATACTAAAAATAAAATAAAAAAAAAGCAGTTGCCAGGAACTTTTTTCACCACTACGTAAACTCAAATAGAAATAAATCCTCACTATAGTGTGAAGAAACCACCAACGAGCATAAATATAAAAAACAACTTGTGTTTATTAAGTAAATCCACAACTAAGCACTTTCATCCCAACACGTGTACATGACTTATTCAGAGTTAAAAATAACTAAACAAAAACTGTTTTACTGCCTGTTCTTTCTAATCCTCCTCCAAAAAAAAAAATACAGGAAAGGAATGCTTGAGGCTTCATATTTAAAATAAGTGCTTATGTGTTTATTCAGTAGAAGACTTCAGAATGCCCCAGTAGTTGTAATTCTTCACTCAGTGAGAATGCCAGCAACTTTCAGTTCACTGAATCTGCCATTTTGTAATCCATCAGACAATGTAGAGATTTATATTTTAAGTTTGTCTTAATTTTTCAATAATGTAAGCATATGGGTTGTGGTTTCAGAAGACTTGTCAGGTCAAGTCAAGCAGCATAAGTGGTGTGACCACTGTCCACAGCTTCTGTAACCTTTTCGTAGAAGTTTAGTAGATTCAGGAAACAGGACCTACATGTCACAAAACCAGCTAAGTAGAGTGTAACTTAGATCTCCATAAATGAGTCGTGCTCTGATGCATTCAGTGGTTTTTGCATAAAAGATTGGTGAGGCTGATGGGTTAGTAATTACATGAGTCCTTAGAGGGCCACTTAGAAATATTTTTTATTTTTGACGGATTCCAAAATTTGTTCCAAGGGATTTCAGGGGAAACTAAGCTTTCAGTGATAATGAGTTCCAGAATGTGGGTAGATGGGATAAAGTTAATACTTCCATTTTGTCAGTTATTGTTTTAGTCTCTTCCCACATATCCTTAGCTACCATAACAGAAGCCTTTTTAATCCAACCTCCTAAGTACTTTATCGTGTCCCTATACATAAGGTATTGCTGAACCAATTCGTGTGTAGGTACTTAATTTACAGCTACAATCTTTGTTTTATCTTCTATTTTATAACCTGAAAAGACTTAAAACTGTGTCAAAATGTTCCACAACACCATGTCCCTTTCTGAATTTAACAAGTACAAAAAATATCATCTGCAAATAGAGCCAACATTTCTTGATTACCATACAAATTATTTTCTTGAATTTGAGTCCCTTATTTTCTTTGTCATGGTTTCTAAATATAAAGCAGATAGCGGGGGAAAGACACCACTGCCTGATTCCTCTGTTTAAACACAATTTATCAGAGAAGAACCTTCCCTCATTTTAATTCTTGCCTCTGAGCCTTTGTATAGCCTCCTTATTGACTGCATTTTATCAGGGAATGCAAATGCTTCCATTGCTCTACTCATAAAATCCCAGGTTACTCTGTCAAATGCTTTTCTGCATAATCTTGGCATAATTAAGTCTTCCATAAATATTTCCATTTGTTCTCTTTCTTGATTGTCACATTCCTTTATAACAAATTTTCATAAAATGTATGAAGTATCTCATTTATAGGTTCATAGGTAGGTACTAGGCTATCGGCCCAAGGGCCTGCGTAAGCCTAGCCAGCAAGGTTCCATGGCTTACGCCACCCAAGAAAGTTATTTACATCTACATGATGTCTCGTTATTTTTCCTGTTGTAAGCTCCATAGGTTTGGTGGCAACCATGTGTATTTTCTGTTATCTACGTTGTGCTAAATGTTTTTGTGCTCTGGAGTTTTCAAAAATAGTTGCTTAATAGCAGTTTTTCTAAACTCATGCATCTTACTAAATACTCCCTTATTTTCTCTTTAGCTGTCTACAGTTGCTTCTGTTCGTGTTCTTTGAGATTGCCCTTATTCTGCAATACTTAAACCTGTGGCAGTACCTCTAAATAATTCTGTTTACTTGTTAGCCATATCTCTCTGATGCTGACAGTCAAAAGTAGGCAGTCAGAGTACTATTGTACACTGATGAGAGAGGGAGCGACAGTAAATGATCCTCTCATCATAGTGATTTCTGTCTTCCCTCTAAAATGGTATCAGGGAGGTAAAAGCATTGACTGTAAAACAAAGTGAATGCTACTCATGGCAACTCCTTTTCAGACCATTTTGGGTTATAACAAATTAGGTTACTTTGATGCAGACACATAAATAATGCAGAAAAGTTCAAGATATGTTGAAAAACATGGGGGGGGGTCAGGTTTTGAGTACAGTTTTTGAGCTTTGTGGTTGCAGATGTTCTTCGTGTTTCACTGTTGCAGTCATTACATTTGGGTAATCTACTGGCAGGTTGCCCTCAGTCAGCCTAATTAACAAAGTCTTGGGTTCTGCGTCGGTTACTGTCCCTTCTTCCATGACGTCAGGTCGTCAAGGGTATAAAACATGCGGCCGACGCCATTACATCAGTCATTCTTGCTGTGCGGTGCCCGAAGCAGAAGCAGTTCGCAAGTGCCAGTCAGCCGACTCCTGAAAATTTCGTTTTCAAGTTTCGGAACCGAAGTCTTCAACTAAAAACCTAAGTACCCCATTGGGGAAACTTTTTCTTGCTCCTTACCGATGTCAGTAAAAGTTAATAATTGTATTACTTGTGGGAAGCAAATACCTCATAAGGATTTTCACTTGTACTGTATTCCTTGCCTAGGCCCTGACCACGATGTACCTTGCTGTCGGTTCTGTGCTTTATTTAATCAACGCACTATCCGTTGTTGGTACATTTTTGCTTCTAAATATTTGGGATCACGGTTTAATTATGCAGAAATGACGTCAGTTAGCAGTCCGACTACTGGAATACCTAAAAAACGTAAAGAAAAAGACAGAGACAGGCCGTTGAGGTCCAAACCTAAGCCAGTCGCCAGTTCGTCGGTATTCAGTGAGGCGCTTTCGCAGCCCGATACCCCCTACTTCTGATTCACAGGCCTCTACTGAGACCCATTCGGAGTCCAGTATGCCGTGAGATGCTTATTATGGAACCCCCGCAAATGTCTCTACCTTGGATGGCTCTGGAGCCACTGTGCAGGCCCCGGCTTCTGAGAGTGTATTCAGGCCTACAGATTTGTATATTAAATTGACGTCATTTTCAATATTAAGGCCAAAATCTCGATCTATGTCTAAAAAAGCACCTCCTACGCCACATGTGCAGGCCCCTATACCTAAAAAACAAATGATCAAAATGGCTGAAGATTTAATTACTCTAATCAGGGGTAGCCAACCCCCACCTTCAAAGAGGCCTAGGGCTGAACTTGACTATGAATCTTCTGAACAGGATTCTATTTCTTCTGACTCTTCTAATGAACAGGATTTGTCTATACCTCCTTATGAAGACTCTGATGCAGAAGATTCCATTCCTTCTGCTTCTCCCCCTGAGGATTTTTATTTTGGGGAAACCTTACATACCGTAAGGGAACATTTCCACTGGGAAAGTCAGGATTTTTCTGAATACAAAAAGAGGCTTAGGGATTTTCTTCTTCTTCCTCACCATAGGCTTTTGGCTATACCTCCTGTACTAGACATTGTTGATGTGTTTTCAGAATCCAGTATGGCCCCTGATTCTCTGCCTCCGGCCCCTTGTAAGCCAAACAGATACTACATTGTTCCTGATTCCCACAAATTCCTTTTCATAAATCTTGTTGCGGGCCCTGAAACCATTTCTCAGGGGCCCAAGGGTATTAAGGCTTATTTTGCTAAAAATCCTACCCCTTCTGATAGAGACTCCAGGGCGCTGGATAGATGGGGAAAAAAGGTTTATACTTCTGCAGCCTTGGCAATCAGGGCTTTAAACTGTCAATTTCATATGCTAAAATATCAGCAGCATATCATGGGGCTGCTTAAACAGAAAATGGTGTTGATTTCTGACTGTGTGGAAAATAAAGATTTACAGGATTTATTGCATTCAGCTGAACAAGTTGGAAAACATACTTTGCAATGTGGTTTTGATTCTTTGGAGGCCTCTTTCAGGGCTGCTGTTACTGGGTCTGTGCTTAGAAGGCATGCTTGGCTTAAGGAGCAATCTCTGCCAGATCATGTTAAAGCAAAATTGTTGGATGCTCCTTTGCAGCAGGACCGTCTGTTTGGCAATAATGCTGAAAATTTCTAAAAAAGATGGAAGATAAGGCTAAATCTATGCAGACTGTGAAAGATTTCTTACAAGTACAACCTCCCAAGATTTAGTAGGCACTGGCCTGCTAAGAACTGGTCCTTTCCAGTTCCTTCTAGAGCCACGCAAGCCAGACCCAGACATGCCAAAAGCACCAAGTTTCAGTTCCAAGGGACTTTCAGAACTAAGCAATGGGGTGCCTCTTCCAAATCTGGAAACAACAAGATACCTCCCTATGGTAAACAGTCTCAATTACTTTCTTTTAGAATTACCAAGCACTTACCTTTTAGCTGCCCCTTTGGGGGGAAAACTGGCACTTTATGCAAAAAAACTGGCAACTTATAACCCAGGACAAATGGGTTTTAAATGTAGTGTCCCAGGGATACAGATTTCATTTCCATATGTTGCCAACTCCAAACGGATGGCCAGACCTGCCCCCAAATCAGTGGGCAGATGCTCCGAAACAAGTACTTTCCCTATTAAATATGGGGGCTATTCAACTAGTACCAGAAGGGGAAAAGGGACAAGGTTTCTATTCCAGACTTTTCCTGGTACCCAGAAAAGACAAATCATGGAGTCCAATTCTGGACCTGTCTACTCTAAACACTTTCCTGGACATTCCAAAATTCAAGATACTGACTCTTCACCAGTTACTTCCTATGCTAGGCAAAGATGCCTGGTTGGCAACTCTAGATCTAAAGGAGGCATACCTGCATATCCCAATCAGGGAATCTTGCAGAAGATAACTTTGCTTCAAAGCAGGCTTTTTGCATTATCAGTTCTCTGCACTGCCCTTTGGCTTATCTGCTGCACCCAGGGTCTTTACAAAGTGCCTGGCTCCAGTAATTGCATTTTGCAGGCAAAGAAATATTCAAATATATCCATACCAGGATGATTTGTCTAATTCAGGCAGAAAACAAGGCCACTCTTCTAAAACATCTGGCGTTTGTAAAAAGGGTTCTAATTTGTCTAGGGTACACCATAAACTAAAATAAATCACAACTAGTACCCTCTCAAAAAAATAACATTCCTGGGTGCAAGCTTGAATACAGCTGCCCAGATGGCTTACCGTACGCCAGAAAAGCAAATTCAGTTGGTGACTTCAGACAGGTGGCCACAAAAACCCTGCTATCAGCAAGACAAATACTGCAAGCCTTGGGGTTCATGGCCTCCTGCATTCTTCTAATTCCGTATGCAAGGCTGCATATGAGGAAACTTCAGTAGAACTTAAAAAGTTTATGGAGTCAACATTCTCACAGCCTGGAAACAATGATTCCTATCATACCTTGCCTGCGACTAGAGTTCCTGTGGTGGGCAGAGGCCTGCCACCAAAACAAGGGACTGCCATTCACACCACCCCCTGCCACCCAAACCCTAACTACAGATGCATCAGACTATGCATGGGGGGCACATCTGGCAGGGAAGTGCATTCAGGGCAAATGGAGCTCGAATCAAATGCACCTTCATATCCATCAAAAAGAAATGCTAGCTGTACAGAAAGCACTGACAGCCTTCAAGGACTGCCTTCATCCAGGGCAACTAATGGTAAAGGCGGACAACACCACAGTTATGTGGTACATAAATAAGCAGGGGGGGTACACATTCCTACCCCCTCTGCAGACAAGCCATGGCATTGTGGAACATGGCCTTGAGCTATCAAGTACAACTACAAGCCCAATTCCTGCCAGGAAAGCTGAATATTTTGGCAGACGATCTAAGCAGAAATCTCATGGGACCCACACGAATGGAAACTGGAACCACGGATTTTCAACATGTTGACATGCAAATGGGGGAGCCCGGACATAGATCTCTTTGCTTCACCCCAGAACTACCAGTTGAACAAATTTTGCACAAAAACTCCTCACAAAAAAGCCTGGAAAGTGGATGCTGTGTCCTTCAGCTGGGAAAACCTATCATTCTATACTTTTCCCCCTCTGCCTTTGCTCTCCAAAGTTCTACTAAAAGTCAGACAGGACAAACCAAAGATGATTTTGCTTGCTCCAGACTGGCCTCGCCAACACTGGTACCCACTCCTACGCAGTCTGTCACAAATTTCTCCATGCCACCTGCCTCAGACAAGACACCTTCCTTACTGTCTCAGCAGAACAACCAAATTCTGCACCCTCAGCTCCAAACATCGAATTTTGCAGCTTGGCTAATCACTTAAATTCCCCCTTAGCATCCCTCAGCAAACCTGTGATGGATGTCATTTTGGAGGCGAGAAGACCTAGTACCAGAAAATCATATGCTTACAAATGGAAAAGATTCTGTGCCTGGAATCCATCTCAAGGGATGACCACAGCAGTGCCCAATTTACCTCATATTTTGCAATACTTAACTGAGATGCTTCACAAGGGCCTATCTTTTTCTTCCATAAAAATCCGTGCCTCAGCCATTTCAGCTCATTACAACACAGAACCCCCCCCCTCTCTCATCCTCTGTTAAAGCAGTAATCAGAGGGGCCAAAAACGTAAGGCCGCCCAGGAGAGCTCCAACCCCTGCCTGGGACCTTAACTTTGTATTGGAAAAACTCACTCTTCCTCCTGTCGAGCCAGCTGCTACTGCAGACTTAAAATTCCTCTCCTGGAAAACAGCTTTCCTTTTAGCAATCACTTCAGCTCGAAGGGTATCTGAATTACAGGCTCTTATGGCAGCCTTTCATCATCTTTCATGCAGACAGGGTGTCCCTCAGAGCCAATCCATCCCTCATGCCCAAGGTGGTATCCAGTGTGGCTCTTAATCAGTCCATTCATTTGCCAACTTTTTCCCAATCCACAGAACAAAGGGGAGCGGATTCTGCATTCATTGGAAGTACATAGACAACTTAGATTTTACTTGGACAGGACTAAATCTCGAAGAAAATCTGAACAGCTGCTGGTAGCATTTGCTGCAGGGGCAGAAGGAAAGGCTATTTCAAAGCAAACCATTTCCAAATGGATAAGCCATTGCATTAATTTCTGCTATAAGCACCATGGAAAACCTATACCCTAGGGGATCAGATCCCATTCTACCAGGGCTGCATCTACTTCTACAGCCTTTCTCAGAGGTGTTCCTACCAGGGATATTCTAGAAGCTGCTACCTGGAGTTCAGTTCATACTTTAACCAAGCACTATCACTTACCAATTTTCTCTAAATCCAGAGCTAGCTTTGCCACTGCTGTTTTGCAGGGCCTTATAGCCGGTCCTAATACTGTATAAATCCATCCTCCCAACCTTAGCTTTGGGAATCTACCCAAATGTAATGACTGCAACAGTGAAACACGAAGAACATAGTACAGTTGTGTACAGTTACCATAAATGTAGATGTTAGAGTGTATTCACTGTTGCAGTCCTGGTTACCCTCCCTCCAGCCCCGTTTTTTCTCTTACTATGCCTCTCCTTTATTTTTCTACACTTAAAAGCCTTTTTGGTGTATTTGCTTTTGTTTGGAGGTATATATTTTTGTTTTTAAAATTATTTATATATTTTGCTCCCTGTTTGGGGGAGCACCTGACATCTGGGGCAAGAAAAACTGATGTAATGGCGTCGGCTGCATGTTTTATACCCCTGACGACCTGACGTCATGGAAGAAGAGACTGCAACCGACGCAGGACCCAAGACTTTGTTAATCAGGCCGACTGAGGGCAACCTGCCAGCAGATTACCCAAATGTAATGACTGCAACAGTGAATACACTCAAACATCTACATGTATGGAAAGTGTACACAACTGTACTTTTTTGGTGGAATATAAAATACATGCCAGCATAATCTTCCTCCCTTACTACCACAAATCTACCATTATTGTCTTTTTTCTTGTTCTATCAATATTGGAGCCCCCTAGCAGTCAGTGTTATTCTGCTTTTCATTTGTTCCTGACCTTCTGCTGAATAATACACCCTGACATACTTTTTCTCAGATTTTTATGCTCATTTCTTTCCAAGTGTGGCTTCTGCAGCATTTTTATTTGCACTCTGCATTTCTTAATACAGTTCAATACATTTTCCTTTTTGCCAATATCTGTAAGGACATTTACATTCCAAGGTAATATGGATAGAGTAGCCATTATGATAAAATATGTTGTTCCCATGTGTTAAACATGACAGTATTTTTTTGAACGTGTGCTTCTTACTTTGAATACATGCATACAATGTTTGACAGACTGGTCTTTTATACAATTGTTTCTTCTCATCTCTATTTAAACTTGTCACATTTTTCAAGACTTTCTACTTTAATGAAAACCCTCAAAAATACATTTTCATAATACATCCATCCTCTAACTTAAAACCAGCACAAACATAGACCTGTGTACATTTTCAGCAAAAGAAATGTAACCCTCCAGATAGGAACATTTGTTTCAAATTGATAGCTACATCTGCAGGCAAAACTTGATCTGAAATTAAGGTAACCCATGCTAAAGCACATGTTAAAGCCCGTGTTCCCAATTGTGCAAATTGCTGTATTTACTTTTCTTATCTCTGATGTTCATCGTGCATACAGCTGCAGTAATCACAGATGGGTTTTCAGCCGTCAGGCGGTCCCTCTGTCGGCCGAATTCCAAAGTCTTGGTCCGGCGTCGGTTGTCATCGCTTACTCTTCTGACGTCAGGAAGGCCAGAGTATATAAGACACAGCCGACGCCATGTTCTTCAGTCTTTTTTGCCGCGCGGTGCCCGAAGCAGAAGCAGTTCGCAAGTGCGGTCGGCCAGCTCCTGATTCTGAAAATATTTGGAACCGAAGTCTTCATTAAAGCTAAGTACCCGTTGAAACTTTTCTTGCCTCAGACCGATGTCAGAAAAAGTTAATTGTATTTCTTGTGGGAAGCAAATACCGCATAAGGATTTCCATTCCCTGTGCATACCTTGTTTGGGCCCAGACCACGACGTCTCGGGCTGTCGCTGCGCTACCTTCAATAAACGCATTGTCAAGCGTCGGGCGGAGTTCGCCCAACACTTTTTTGGTAGAGCTTTTGACTATAAAATGTCGTCGGACTCTCCGACTACCGCTTTATCCAAAAAACGCAAGGAAAAGGACTGACACGCGAGGCCCGCGGTCTCCACCGACACCACGCCGAAAAAGGCTACACGTGGTCCGGCTCTCAGCGAGACGCCTTTGCAGTCCCTGACTACCGATGACACTCCTTTGGCGGTGTCTTCTGTACCCGAGACCGCTGGGTCATCGGCCCTTTCCCAGACTACAACCGAAGCCCCAGCTTATGTAGAGCCTACTAATGTGGACAGATCCACCTCCACCCATGGTGTATTTAGGCCTTCATCTTCTTTTTCTATTAAGGCCTTTACTAAATCCAAAGCAGCCAGGCATCACACTAGGCCTGCTGTTCAAGGCCCATCTCCTGGACCCATGCCTAAGAAACAGATGCTTAAAATGGCTGAGGATCTAATAACTCTCATCAGAGGTTCTCAGCCCTCCCAAACCCTGGGGG